>NC_142076.1:10358100-10635600 GCF_059756535.1 Pantherophis guttatus | reverse complement strand
TTTTATTAACTCCTGGCTGACTGTTTGTGTGCGTGTGTGAGACAGGGACAGAACACCCATGAACTTATAACATGGATCCTTTAAGTCGGATCTAACAAGTTATGAAAACCCACTGTTGAAAACCATAATGGTCTCCTCTGTTGAATGGATACGGCTAGCCACAATTGCATCATTAACCGTGGCTAAATTTTTTAAAAAAGGGACCTAGCAAATTGTGTGAATATAGACATGGCCACAACAATCCAAGCCAACCTATGGCTCTTAATGGGGTCTGATTCATCATTCTTGCTGTAGAAATGTTGTCCTTACTTCTACTCTTTTTAACAAGTTTTCCACCCATTACTTCTTATTTTCCAAAGCACCTGAGGGTAGGATAAGTCAACCCCCCCTCTTCTTTGTGACAGCCCCTCAAGTGCTAGAACAAGGGTCAGCAACCTGTGGCTCTGGAGCCGCATGTGGCTCTTTCATCCCTCTGCTGCGGCTCCCTGTCGCTGGTCAGTGCCACAATTTGGAGAGAAGCTTCCGGTTAAAGGAGGGAAACATGGCGTCCCAGGAGGAGACTCTATGGCAAGGGGTGGGTTTTCTGGTCGGCTCCACAATTGATAGGGCTTTTGGTTAGGACAAGTAGAGGAAAAAGGACACCGCACTAGGAGGAGACTCTATGGTGGGGGAACTGGACTTCCGGTTGGCTCCAGAATTGAAGGGGGGGCTTCCGGTTAGGACCTTTGTGGCTCTTTGAGGGTTTAAGGTTGCCGACCCCTGTGCTAGAGGATAGCTATCGTGTCATCTAAATCTTCTCTGCTCTGGGATCTTCTTTTCACTGCTAGGTTCAACTTGTTCTCTTGTTTAGCCCACCTTTGGACTTGGTTGGGTCAGGCTAGAAACTTCTGGTGCTCCCTTCTGTCCTCAAAGCAGGACAGGTTACATGAATCCAGGGACGACCTGAATCTAATTTCTGAACTATGCTGGACTCCCTCTTTCTGGTCAAACATGTTCCTGCTTGCAGCTAACATTAAAACCAGGGGTAAAATCTAAAATTTGTTACTACTGGTTCTGTGGGCGTGGCTTGGGAGGGTAATGTGACTGGGTGGGTGTGGCCAATTTTTTTTTTAACTTTTAAAACCATTTTTTCTACAAACCTTGGTAGGAGCCTTGGTAGTACAGTGGTCTAAAGCACCCTGTTATTAAGACCAGCTGTCTGCAATTACTGCAGGTTCGAATCTTGCCAGGCTCAAGGTTGACTCAGCCTTCCATCCTTTCTAAGGTAGGTAAATTGAGGACCCAGTTCTGGGGGAAATAAGCTGACTTTGTATAAATATACAAAAGGATGAAGGCTATTGCTTAGCACATTGTAAGCCATCCTGAGTCTCCGGAGAAGGGCGGCATATAAATCAAATTAAAAAAAAAAAACCTCTTCGGTGAAGAGGTTGTTAAAAAATGCTTTCAAAAGGCTCTGACGATCCCAGCTGAGTTGCCTGATCAGCAGAGACTTTTTTTTCTTTTAAATGCCTCTGACGATCAGGCAACTCAGCTTGGATCATCAGAGGCATTTAAAAGAAAAAAAGGTTTTTTTCTTTTAAAAGCTTTTGATGATCCCAGCTGAGCCGCGTGATCATCAGAGGCTTTTTTTTTTTACTTTTAAAAGCATTTTTTTGGCCGAAGAGGTTGTAGAAAAAATGCTTTTAAAAATTTAAAAAAAAGCCTCTGATGATTGCGCGGCTCAGCTGGGCATGGGGTGGGGGGCAGGGATTTTTGCTACCGGTTCTCCGAACCACCCGCCTCCATCGCTACCAGATCAGACAATCCGGTCTGAACTGGGATCATTTCACCCCTGATTAAAACCCTTTGAGCATTGCATTCTTTCCTTCAATTTCTTCAAGGCACTTGAAGAATGTTGTGTAGGAATTGTCCATCACTGAGCCTTCAGGTGATAATGAGTACATCAGTACAAAAAGAGTACATCACTCTTTCTTAGTCCCTTCAGGTACTTTAGAGCAAGATGTCCAACCTTGGCAAACCTGTGGACTTCGAACTCCACAGTCTGGCTGGGGAATTCTGGGAGTTGCAGTCCACAGGTTTTAAAATTGCCAAGGTAAAGGACCCCCGCTTTAGAGTAAGATTTCCATCACATCACAGCTAGTTTTGCATATTATTTTGTGCTGAAAATGAAAAGAAGCAACTTGGAATTAAGGAGAAACTTCCTAACAGTTAGATTAGAACAATTAAATGGTGGACCAGTTTGCCTTCAGAAGTTGTGGAAGCTCCATCACTGGAGATCTTTCAAGAACAGATCGGCCAACCATTTGTCCAGAACAGTATAGGGTCTCCTGCTTGAGAAGAAGGTTGGACTAGAAGACCTCCAAGGTCCCTTCCAGCTCTATTCAAACATGAAATAATCATGAGTTACAATTAGACTCAAACGAGTTTCTTTGAGGAAGAATTGAATTTTAAGAATAAATCCAGACAGATATTTAGACAGATATAGCAACAAAGAGGATTAGGGGAGTGGAGGCTAAAACATATGAAGAATGGTTGCAGTAACTGGGTATGTCTAGTTTGATGAAAAGAAGGACCAGGGGAGACATGATAGCAGTCTTCCAATATCTCAGGGGCTGCCACAAAGAAGAGGGAGTCAAGCTATTCTCCAAAGCACCTGAGGGCAGGACAAGAAGCAATGGGTGGAAACTAATCAAGGAGAGAAGCAACCTAGAACTAAGGAGAAATTTCCTGACAGTTAGAACAATGAATCAGTGGAACAACTTGCCTCCAGAAGTTGTGGATGCTCCAACACTGGAAGTTTTTAAGAAGATATTGGATAACCATTTGTCTGAAGTGGTGTAGGGTTTCCTGCCTAAGCAGGGGGTTGGACTAGAAGACCTCCAAGGTTCCTTCCAACTCTTATTCTATTCTATATTCATCAAGTCCCATGTTCAGAGATGCCATTGAAGGTACGTTTTGAAATCCAGGCAGAAATTCCACCACCTTCGTTTTATCTTCACCAAAGCCCACAAGTTCCGGAGCCTTTTAAGGACAGTAACCATCTCTTTCCTCTTCCTCTCTGGACATTTTTTTTTCTAGAAGGCTCCTTAGGCTTGAAAGAAGACTGAGAATTCAAAAGGAGGCATCCTAACAAAGTCCTCGGTGCCCCGGTCAGCTTCCCTTTAAAATCCAAAAGCACCCCAAATCCATGCGAGACTCTACAAATTGGATGATATTTGGAAATATTTGGAGAGGGAAATGATGCCCCTCTCATTCAAGTCTCCAGATACGACCAAGAAAAACAAAAAAACCCTATTCTGTGACCCAGCTGGAAGGACCAATGGCATGACTGGCTGCTGAGAAGAAGGAGAAGGAGAAGGAGAAGGAGAAGGAGAAGGAGAAGAAGAAGAAGAAGAAGAAGAAGAAGAAGAAGAAGAAGAAGAAGAAGAAGAAGAAGAAGAAGAAGAAGAAGAAGAAGAAGAAGAAGAAGAAGAAGAAGATCCTTTGCACACCCTCAGACACACTCTTGCAGAGATACCCCACTTCCTTATCTTCCCCCCACGCCCCCAATGCAAAATTTTCTGGAGTCAAATCCCCGCTTCGTCCAGACTTCAATTAAGCCTTAGCAACTCTCCACCTGGGAAATTGCGCGCGTACATGCCATGTATGCATGTTGATGCATATTATACTCAACACGGCGCGTGTGGTCGAGGTTGTTGCCGTGTCCCTCGGGCTCTACCTCACAACCCCCCCACCCCCCCACCCCAAGCTTTCCCGGCCTCGGGGGCGTCTCCCTGCCCCTTACCTCCTTAGTGTGTTTCCTGTAGAAGCCTGTTTCCCACCTCCGGGTAGATGGAGAGGTCTTTCTCGCGCCCCACAGACCCCGCGCTGGTGGGGAAAACGCCAGGCACGGCACGGCACACTACCACCAGTAGGTCAAGATCGCCCCGGGCGAAGAGGCGAAGAAGCTTGCGCCTCCGCAGAAGACCCGGTATCCAGTAGAGGTTTGGCGCGTCCTAGCCTGCCCAGCCACCGCCACCGCCCCTCCCTGCTCCACGTGGCGTCCTGCTCGGGGGCGGCATTTTAAAGAAACCTGGCTTGGGTGGTGGGTGCGTGCGTGGGTGAGTGAGTGAGTGGAAAACGCCTCCCCACCCCCGTCCCCGCGTGGCAAGTTTCTCCTTCTGCAAGCGCCGCGTCTGGTTTTTCTGGTTTTTCCTGCGCAAAGTTGGGAAGCTCAGCCGGCCAGGCGTAGGGGTCGCGCAGATCGCCCTGGGCTCCGTTTTGGAGGGGTGTGGATAACTCACCTGGCCGGCTGGTCCGTTCACACGAGGCGCTGAGCCTTCCAGACCGGACCTGGATTTCCCAGCGTTACACAACCAACAAGGACGGCTGAGGAGTGGGGTGTGCAATGAATGAAAATATCGGCTAAAGGAGCTTCTTGGCTCTTGGGCTTTGTTTCCGATGTGCTAAGTTAAGTTGACTTCGTATAAATATACAAAAGTATGAAGGCTATTGCTTAACGCATTGTAAGCCGCCTTGAGTCTCCGGAGAAGGGCGACATATAAATAAAAAAAAAATTTTTTTAAAAAAAAAGTTCACAAGTGTACATTGTGGTTTAGCAGGTGGGAACACAACCATGGCTTAGGACCGGGATATTTGGCGGACCTTCTGCAGCCAGCAATAGCTCCCCATCGCCCGGTGCGTTCCCACAGAGAGGGCCTACTTGGAGTGCCATAGGCCAGACAGTGTCGGCTGGTGACCCCTAGGGAGCGGGCCTTCTCTGTGGGGGCACCTACCCTCTGGAATCAGCTCCCCCTGGATGGCCCCCGACCTTCGCTCTTTCCGCCGCGAACTAAAAACGTGGCTATTTCGCCTGGCCGGCCTGGACTGATGGGGGGTTTTAAAATGGATTTTAATTGATTTTAGAGATTTTATGTGTAACTTTTAACCCAAAGTTTTTGTTTTATTTTTCTTTTTTATTGTTGTGAGCTGCCCTGAGTCCTCTCCGAGAAAGGGCAGCATATAAGTCTAAACAAACAAACAAATAAATAAATAATAAAGCGGTTGGCTTGGTTCTGGCTTAGTATGTTTCTATAGCCTTTGATGAATCCATACCGTCCCATTAAATTAAAGCTTCATCACTGGAAGCATTCAAGAAAAGACTGGACTGTCATCTGTCAGAAATGGTGTAGGGTCTCCTGCTTGGGTGGGGGTTGGGATAGATGACCTACGAGTCCCTTCCACCTCTGTTAATCCGTCAATCCGTTAAATAATAGAAAGCAACCAATTGCCATTTAATAGCAATCCATTATTTAGTTTATTCTTTTAACTATCATCCAAATGAAGAGGGAGATTTTGGCTTTAGCTGCTGAACCCTCAGAACAGCTCTGAATTTGGAATTTGTGTGTAGTTTGGTAGGTTATAAGAATGTAAACCGTGACTGATGCAAATTATGAAATAAGTGGCAACCCCACACATTTTTAACCACTCTGCATGGGTTGGGTTGGCAACACAATCTTCAGAGTACAATACCAGCTCATTTTTCCAAATCTCTGTTATTCTCTTTTTTATTTTAACCAGTGTTTCTTAGTCTCAGCAACATTAAGAAGTATGAAACTCCAAGAATCAATCAATTAATCAATCAACCAACCAACCAATCAATCAAATTCCAATTCTTGGAGTAGTAAGCCTTACAATTTAAAGTTACTGAGATTGTACCTTGAGGTGCAAATATTTTATCAGTATCATTCTACAAAAAAAAAGGACCATAACGGATACCTAATTTATTTTTTTGCTTTGTTTTTTATCATTCTTTGTAGCTATAAAAAAAAAAGATTCGTAAGAACTAGCTAATGATTAAAACTTCCCAACTTTAGACTTTTTTTTTTGATCCAGAAGGACCAAACTATCCTCTCTTTCTGAAGAGTAGGACAAGAAGCAATGGGTGGAAACTAATCAAGGGGAGAAGCAACTTAGAACTAAGGAGGAATTTCCTGACAGTGAGAACAATGAATCAGTGGAACAACTTGCCTCCAGAAGTTGTGGATGCTCCAACACTGGAAGTTTTTAAGAAGATGTTGGATAACCATTTGTCTGAAGTGGTGTAGGGTTTCCTGTCTGGGCAGGGGGTTGGACTAGAAGACCTCCAAGGTCCCTTCCAACTCTGTTATTCTATTCTATTCTATTCTATTCTATTCTATTCTATTCTATTCTATTCTATTCTATTCTATTCTATTCTATAGAAAGTTTGAATCATCATCATGTCAATTTCCCAAGATTCATTGGTGGCCTCTCCAGTTCTATTCACAGTACTTGGAGTGGCAGCCAGTGCCAAGAGAGCCCTTAAGATAAAAAGCATTTTGCCTTGTTCATTTATTCCCAAGCACTTCTACATCAAACCAATTGGGGGAAAAAAGCCTTTTAATTTTATTTATTATTTATTAATTTTATTTCTATACCACCCTTCTCCCGAAGGACTCAGGGCAGTCTACAGCCTAATTAAAAACACAAAGACAGACAAAAATTTAAAAATAATTAAAATTATTAAATAATAGGCCCAATTTATAAAACCCCAAATTTAAAATCCCATTTAAAACCAATTAAAATCTTTACATTGATAGCCCATCCTGGCAGAACAACATGGTTTTGAGGGCACAGCGAAACACACGGAGATCAGAGATTTTACGAATTTCTGGGGGCAGTTCATTCCAAAGGGCAGGGACTCCCACAGAGAAGACCCTCTCCCTGGGTGTCACCAGCCGACATAATTTGGCCGATGGCACCCTGAGGAGACCCTCTCTGTGGGAGCGAACTGGCCAGTGGGAGGCTACTGGTGGCAGAAGATGGTCTCGAAGGTATCCAGGTCCTGAGCCATGGAGCGCTTTAAAGGTGGTAACCAACACCTTGAATCGCACCCAGAAGACCACTGGGAGCCAGTGCAGCTCGCTCAGGAGGGGTGTCACGTGAGTGCAATTTTAAACATCCTGTTTCCAGTAGCAGCCAGAAACTTCTTGCCTCTTGCTAAAATGGATTTGGCTTGCCAGCTTTTTAGGTTAATACAGGGAATCCTTGATTTATGACCACAATTCAGCCCCTAATTTCTGCTCTTAAGTGAGACATTTGTGAAGTGAGTTTTGCCCCATTTGGGTTGGTTATCAAAACTCATTTTTTTGACATTTTATAACAGCGTCGAGAATGGTAAATGTCCAACAATGGAAAAGTGAAAATATGCCTTTAGAAAGGGAGATAATAAAGAAAATACTGGTTTGCGCAGAAATGGATAGACTGACATTAGAATTAAAAAACAAAGGAGAGACTGAATATCATGATATATGGAATAGATTTTACCAGTGGTTGGAACTGAGAGGTGGGAGTTGGAACAGGAAATAATCAGGATTTGTAGACCAGAAATGTGATGTAATATATGTAAATGTAAAGGAGTATACAGGGCAGAATAATTGTATATAATTAGTAATGTATAATGAGTATATATGATATTTGTTTCATATTTTAGTGTGTACGGTGAAGATAACGCCAGGATGGTCACACCGTATCCAATATTTTAATATGAAATGAATAAAAAAAAATTTAAAAAAAACTTGCGCCAGATTGATGCAAACTCACTCAGGCTGTGTGATTCCCCACGGTCTTCGCTGAGGGTTCATTAATTTGGCTCCACTGATTGGTTTAGAGATAAATCGTTATGTACATTATAACCCACTCGCTCATTTTCACATTGCAAATCCTCGCGGGAGTTCCTTTGGCCCGAAAATGAGATGGAGAAAATTATTTTAATAAGATTCTTTTTTAAAAAAATAAATAAATAAAGATGCGATCCCACATTTTAAGGGCAATTTTTTTTTTAAAAAAAAATTCTTCTAAGATAGCAGAGGGCAATCAAATATAAAACTGGCATCAGTCCCCAAGTTGTGTGCTGAGAACAACGTTGTACACTTGTACAGTTGTAGTGTGAAGATGGCTCAGCTGCCCAAGACCCAGCAGCCTAATTTTTCACATGGTATTCATTGTTTTGTATTTTCTTTGCCAGTTCTTTGTATTTGCTCAAAGATTCTGCAGTGGCAGGAGATCTGGACATTACAGATGACCGAGGCTGGGAGGCACAGCCATGCAAGGGAAAGGTTGCTTCATATTGTTAAGCCACTTCTTGGTGTCCCTGGTCAATATTTATTGACTGCAGAGAAATGAAAACATAAAAAAAGAGAGAGAAAATGTCCTTCCCAGCTCTCTCAAAGGATTTGGGGGCCTTTACCGAAGGAGGAAGGAGCTCTAATGCTGCTCATTTTTCAGCTGGTTCCTGAAAAAAACTTTTGCTTGTTTTTCATAATTAAGAAGAGTGATTTTAAGAGGCTACCGAATACTCTTAGCTGTTTTCTTCAAAGCTTTTGGGAGAAGAGAAGGATAGGATTCTAAATATTAAATAAAATTAAATCGCGTTGGTCTGAATAGATTCAATATTAAAAGCACAATGGCAGCTGTGAAGTATGTATATAAGCATTCCCTTCTCGCCCCTAAAGAAGAGGGCTGTGAAAATATTTACAGACCCCTCTCATCCTGGACATAAACTGTTTCAACTCCTACCCTCAAAATGACGCTATAGAGCACTGCACACCAGAACAACTAGACACAAGGACAGTTGCCATCACTCTGCTAAACAAATCATTCCCTCAACACTGTCAAACTATTCACTAAGTCTGCATTACTATTAATCTTCTCATCGTTCCCACCACCCATCTCCTCCCACTTATGACTGTTTAACTGTAACCTTGTTGCTGGCATCCTTAAGATTTATATTGATTGTTTACTAGTATGATTTGATTGCTTATTTGTTCCCTATGATTATCATTCAGTGTTGTACCTTATGATTCTTGACGAATGTATCTTTTCTTTTTATGTACACTAAGAGCATCTGCACCAAAGACAAATTCCTTGTGTGTCCAATCACACTTGGCCAATAAAGAATTCTATTCTATTCTATTCTATTCTATTCTATTCTATTCTATTCTATTCTATTCTATTCTATTCTATTCTATTCTATTCTATTCTATTCTCTATTCTGCCCAGGACTATGAGAGAAGGCCTGGCTTAAGGTCACCCAGCTGCCTTCATGCCTAAGGCAGGACTAGAACTCAAGGTCTTCTGAATTGTAGTTGGTTCCCAGTCCACTACACCAAAGTGGCTCTTGAACCTTTTTTTTTTTTTTTTTGGTAAAAAGCTTTTAATTTTTTATTTTTCAAAATATAAACTTTCCATCTTTCCTTAAACAGTGTGCCGTCTGGGTTCATATATGTGCAACAACCTTCAGCATTTACAACATCATTCACATAAGGAGCCTGAGTGGCGTAGGAAGCTAATGCCTCCTACTAAGGCAGCATTTAACATCCAGCTGCCTGCAATTACTGCGAGTTCAATTCTCACCAGGCTCAAGGTCGACTCAGCCTTCCATCCTTTCTAAGGTGGGTAAAATGAGGACCCGGTTTGTGGGGGCAATAAGCTGACTTTGTATAAAATACAAAAGTATGAAGGCTATTGCTTAACGCATTGTAAGCCGCCCTGAGTCTCCGGAGAAGGGCGGCATATAAAAATAAATAAAAATAAATATTAATATTAATTCTAGAGTCTTAAAATTATAGTATGTTAAACAGTTAAACATTATAAGCCTATTCATTATTCCTCTTAACATATCTTCTAGTGTAAATACAATAATAATAACATTACAGATAATTATCCTCATCTTCATAATACTAACAAATTATCATCTTATTTAGACCTCTATCTTAACCTATTTTCTATTTTTCTTTAATCTTCTTCTTTTATTACCACTTTCCCTTTTTACTCTCTAACTATTGATAGAATACTTCCCATATCATATAATATTCAGTTTGTTTCTAGCTGGTTTCCAACCCACAACATCAAAGTGGCTCTTGAACCTTAAACATGACCCTGTATTAAAGATCGGGCAAGCGGCACTTCTAGGCAAGGCGTAAAAAGGAAGTCCAAAAAAAAAATAAAGAGAGCTGTCTCCAATTACCACACTATGGCATTTGAAACCGAATAACCGGTTGCTAATTCAAGTTTATGGAAACTGCAATTTTCAACAGCACATTATGTTTTAATTCACCAAGGTCAGACTGCAGCAGAGAAGTGGAGAAATGGTTTGGACACCCAAATTCAGGACCATGGAGAGAGTACACGTATCTACCCTAGCTTCAGCACCATGGAGAGATCTTGGGGGGGGGCGCTACCATTGTTTCAGAACCATGGAGAGCAACACCAAAGATAAAGACCAGCTGCCCTAATTCTGATTTGATCCAAGTGCTATATTCATATAAGACCGCCAGCTACAGTCTTTGATTAGGAAACAGGCCTAATGGTGGTACTTTACCAGACCTGCAAATGGCTCTTCACAAAAATTACAGGCTTACCATGCCTAAATCCTAGACTCCCTCACCTTGGATGAAAGTGCCGTAGCTTTCTTGTACAGTAATAGCCAAAATTGTGGAAACCTTTTGGGAAAAGTGTATTTTCTAAAACTAGTTAATGACACCACTTTTTTTTTTTGGACTAACCCTAACCCTAAGCATAACATTATATATCAATGGAAAGATAATTTAATCAAGAATGTAATGCAATAACTTTTAGGAAGGATTTGCTATTAGAATAGCAGTTACAGTATAAAGAAGAAAAATGAAATACGTAGAAAAAAAGAGATATACAAAAATTATCACCATGTCAGTTAATCCTTCGTTGGGTAACTTTTAGTATGAATGACAGCCTTACAACGTCTTTCCATGGAGTGAACCAAGTCTTTTAGTTCTGTAGCTGTTATCATATAAAACCAAGATTGAAGGATTGCTTCTATTAACCGGGTTTTATGGTTGGGTCGCTTCTGACTAACCAGTTTCTTTAGTCAGCTCCATAGATTTTCAATTGGATTAAGGTCTGGGCTATTCCCAGTCCAGTCCAGCAATGGAATATGATTATCTTGAAACTCCAAAAAAAAAAAAAAAAGTGGTGTTATTAGCCATCAAACCTCAAAAATACACTTTTCCCAAAACGTTTCCATAATTTTGGCTACTACTGTAGGTATACAACCTTCTGATCATGGCAATCCAAAAATGACAGTCTTTGAGGTCAGGATAAAAGCCAAACTCCATGAGCTGTGTGACATAGAGGCAGATAGCACCCCAACCTTCTTAATCAGCTTTCTAGTTGAGCTAAATTTTATATCTATGGCATAAATATAGTGAAGATGGGGAAGGCTGTTGCCTTAGGCCCTACAGGCACTGAGGCCCATTGGAAGGTCTTGACCGCCAGGCTTCACCCCATGTCTTCAACAACAACCTGATTTCAGGGTCATAGGATGGGACTAGCATATCACTGCTGCAGAGATATGGAACAGTAACAGTTTCCATTTCCAGTCATGTCTAACTCATCTCCCAGTGCTCATCTCCTGGTTTTGTCAAGGACTGTTGTCCAAAGACCCTTTCCATGGTCATGTGGCCAGCACGACGATACACTGAGGAGCACAGAACACAGTTACTTTCCCACCAAAGTGGCACCTATTTATCTACTCACATTTTGCATGTTTTCAAACTGCTAGGCGGGCAGGAGCTAGCTGGAGCAAGTAATGGGAATTCACCCCATCATATAGGCACTCAGGTCTCGAACCTGGGCTGTTAGAAGAACTCAGTGTCTTTCACTGCTAAGCCATCATGTTCTCGTTGCCGTCATCCAGGGGTGGGCTGCTGGGGGTTCGCAGGGGTTTGAGAGAACGTCTAGCTAAGATTCTGTGCAGTTCGGAGAACCCCCAAATCCCACTCCTGGCTGCCCCGCCCCGCCCACCCCACCCCTCCCAGGAGTCCCCACACAGCCCATTTTGGATGCAGGTAAGTGCTGGGTGTGCACGGAGGCTCAGGGAGGGTGAAAAAAAGCCTACCAGAAGTTCAGGAAGAACCTCCAGAGGGCCTCCAGAGCCTGGGGAGGCCGTTTTCGCCCTCCCGGAGGCTTGAGAAAAGCCTCCAGAGCCCGGGGAGGGCAAAAACGCCCCCCCACCACCATGGTGCAGGAGGCTGACTAGGCCACGCCCACCATGGCCACGCCCACCCAGCAACTGGGCAGAGAACCCCTTGCTAAAATTTTTGAAGCCCACCCCTGCCGTCATCTAATGGAACCCAGCAAAGAGGCCATCCTGACTTTTGCAGAGTCGCCTTGTCAGCCTAACTCTCAGGCTCCACTAAGAGCCGTAGCTGAAGTAGAATTCAGAAGGGAGGAAGCAACGGACAATGTAAGAACTATTGCTTCTGATCACGTTCTCCCTGTGCTTTCCCTTCTGAGTCAGCCATTGCCTCAACAGCTTGTCCTGGAACAGGAGCCCTCGGAGGTTTTCTCTGGCTGGTGACCTTTTCTTCTTGCTCTCCTCTTCCTCCTTCTTCCCTGCTTGGGAAGAAAAGAAGGGAGAGAAGGAGAAGAAGATCATTGTTTGACTGCAAAAATCCAACTGCTCAGTAGCACCAAAAAGTTTACTGCATCTCTTTGCAGCCATTCGGTGCACAGCTCAGAGGAGAAATCTCCCTCGAGACCCAGTTTTCAGTCCTCTGAGTTGTCCCTATGTGCATATGGACTACTCAAAGGGCTGAAAAAGTTATTTTTGATCGGTCCTCGCACTTTTTTTTTTTTATTGCAAAAGTTTTACAATTACATTTTCACCCCTTTTTTTCACCCCCCCACCTCCCTCCCCAAACTTCCCGTCCTCCCTAGCCCTCCCTAACCCTCCCCCCCAGACTTCCCTATTATATACTCATAACTAATAATACTGATATATATACCTGAACCCATCCCTCCCCCTATATAATTTTCCCTCTTTATCTCTTTACATTAAAATATTTCTAATACATTGTTTTCAAATAAAAGCTATTTGGTACTTTCTAGTTTGGTATTTGTTCTGAACATATTCTATCCACCTTTTCCATTCCCATTCATAAGTCTCTTGTGAACAATCTTTTAAATATGCTGAAATCTTCGCCATCTCTGCAAAACTGGCCATCTTCAAAGTCCATTCCTCGATAGTAGGCAAAGCTTCATTCTTCCAATATTTACCTATCAACAATCTTGCTGCTGTTATCATATACAATATTAATTTTATTTCACCCCGTGTAAAACCCTTAACTATACCCAATAAAAACAATTGTGGAGAAAATTGAATTTTTTTCTTCAAAACATTCTGCATGACCCACCATATTTTTATCCAAAAAGCCTTAACTTTCCTACAGGTCCACCAAACATGATAATACGTAGCATCCAAACATTCACATCTCCAACATTTTGGCTGAACATTAGGGTACATACATGACAACTTTTTAGGATCTAGATGCCATCTATAAAACATTTTATAAAAATTTTCCCTCAAATTCTGCGACTGTGTAAATTTAACATTCTGAACCCAAATTTTTTCCCATGTTTCCAACATCACTGGTTCTTCAAAATTTTGTGCCCACTTAATCATACAATCTTTAACTAATTCCGTTTCTGAATCCCTTTCTAGCAAAACATTGTAAAGCCTTTTAATATGCATTGGACCTTTCTCTCTTATATGTCTAACCAATTCTTCCTCATGCAACATAATACCAGTTTTTTGGTCCTCTTTCCATCTCAATTGTAATTGATTATATTGTAACCAGGTTAAATTAATCCCTTCGTCCAACAGTGTCTGCAATGTCTTCAACTGCCATCTGCCCGCATCTGTAAAAAGAACCTCTTTGTATAAAAACCCCCCGAGTGACATTATATTTGTATTCCACAAGGTATGACCAAGATCCAGCCATAGCGGTATTTTATAATCCCATTTGAGTCGGTGCTTCTTCCAAACTCTCATCAAAGAGTCTCTAAGTATATGACTTTTAAATACTTTATCAACTTTATCATCATAAAATAGGTAAGCATGCCATCCAAATTCAAGATCAAAACTTTCTGCATTCAATATTCCAGCCTTTTTACTTCCAAACCAATCACTTGTTAAAGTTAAAGCTGCTGCATCATAATATAACTGTAGGTTTGGAAGTTTAAGGCCTCCTCTTTCTGGAACATCTTGCATAATTTTCAATTTCACTCTCGGCTTTTTCTCGTTCCAGACAAACTTATTAAGTCCAGTTTGCCAAACTTTCAGTTGTTTATCACTTTTAAGCACCGGAATCATTTGAAACAAAAACAGAAATCTTGGCAAAATGTTCATCTTAACTGCTGCTATTCTTCCAAGTAAAGACAGTTGCAGCTTTTTCCAAGTCTCCATATCTTTCTGAACCTCTCGCCACAACACCTCATAGTTATTTTGAAACAATTTCATGTTTGATTCTGCAACCTGAACTCCAAGATATTTTACCTTAGGTACAATTTCAAAACCTGCCCTCCTTTCAAACTCATGTTTACGATCTTGTGTCATATTTTTGACTATCATTTTAGTCTTTTTTGAGTTCACTCTAAAACCTGAAACTCTACCATAGTCTTGTATAATGTCGTTCATCAAGATTATTGATTCCATTGGTTGTGATAGGGTAACCACCAGATCATCTGCAAATGCCTTTATTCTATAATCCTCTTGCCTTATCATTATGCCTTTCAAAATTTTTGAGTCCCGTATTATATTTAGCAAGACTTCCAGTTTAAAATAAATAAAAGTGGGGACAACGGACATCCCTGTCTTGTTCCTTTTTCAATTTTAAACTCTGTCGTCAAACTTCCATTAATAATAATCTGTGCTTTTTGCTCTTGATAAATTGCTGAGATCGCCTGTATAAATTGGTCCCCAAAGCCCATCTTTTTTAAAGTCTTTAGTAGAAAATTCCAATCCACTCTATCAAAGGCCTTCTCCGCATCCAAAAAAACCAGCACTGCAGAAATCTGTTTATTCTTATCAAGATATTCCAATAAGTCTATTACTTGCCTTACATTGTCCTTCATATATCTGCCCTCAATAAATCCCGCTTGGTCCGCATGAATCACCTTTTGGATTACTGGCATCAACCTGTTGGCTAATACCTTCGCATAAATTTTATAGTCTGTGTTCAAAAGAGATATTGGTCTGTAGTTCTCTGGTTTTTTAGGACCAACTTGTTCTTTTGGTATCAAAGATATATAAGCAGTTGTCCAGGATGGGGGTATTTTACCCCCTTGTTGAATATTGCAAAATAAATCTCTAAGTTGTCCCACCATTTCAGCTTGTAAAGTTTTGTAATACACTGCAGTCAAACCATCCGTGCCAGGAGCTTTGGCTGTTTTTAGCTGTTTAATTGCTGCTGTTATCTCCTCCTCTGTTATAGGATAATTCATTCTTTCCTTTTGTTGATCAGTAATTTTTGTAACTCTCTTATCCTTTAAATATTTTTCTATAAGTCCATTCTGCACCTCTTCTTTGGCATATAGTTTAGTATAATAATCCACAAAAGCTTCTTTAATTAGTTTTTGTTGAAAGATTTCTTTCCCTCCAATATCAATACTATCAATAGTCCGTATATTTTGTTTTTTCCTCAATGTGTAAGCCAACCATCTGCCCGGTTTGTTAGCGTTGCAAAATGTATTATGCTTCGCATATTGTAAACTTGTTGCAACTTGTTCCGCCATAAGCATTTGAAATTGGTCTTTCAAAAGTTTTATAGCACTTCGTATTCTTTCATCTGTTGGATTTTTAATAAGTAACTGTTCTTTATTCTTTATTTCCATTTCCAACTCAGATCTTTTCTTTTGTCGGAGCAGTCTATGTTTAGAGTTCATGTAGATGAGTACCCCTCTCATATAAGCTTTACTTGCATCCCAAACAATTTCAATTGGGGTACCTTTATTCAAATTTATTTCAAAAAATTCTTTCAAGTGCTTTTTAAGTTCTATTGTATTTTTTTCATATCTAAACAAGTTCTCATTTAATCTCCAAGAACGTCTCTCAACCTTATCCATCTCAATTTCTATCCATACAGGGCTATGGTCAGTCAGAGTTCTTGGAAAAATCTTTGTTCTTTTTGTCTTAACAAGTAGATCATTTGACAACAGGATAAAATCAATCCTAGAAAAAGATCTATGTCTATCCGAAAAAAAAGTATAGTCCAATTCATTTGGATTATGTATTCTCCAAACATATTTTAATTCCATATCTTCTTTCATATCAAAAAAAGTCTGTGGTAATCTAATTCTAGACTTTGCCAGGCTCTTTTTATCTAGTTTAGAATCAATTACTCCGTTCCAGTCTCCCATAATTAAAATAGATCTATAGTCCCATTGCAATATTTTAGTATGTAACATCTTGTAAAAATAATCCTGTTGTTGGTTGGGAGCATAAATTCCAATCAAAAGAATTTGACCATTTGCTGTGAGCAATTCAATTGCTACAAACCTACCATCTTGATCTGCTTCTATAACTTTCGCTGTTAATTTTTTATTTACATAAATAACCACACCATTCTTTTTCTGCGAAGTTGAAGATATATAATGTGCTCCTAGTTTTGAGTTTATCAAATATTTTTGATCTTGAGTTGTGATATGCGTTTCTTGTAAACATATTATGTCATTGTCCTCGCACTTTTGACCAGTCCTTGAACTTACGACTGTCCTCACATTTTATGTTTTGCGCCCTATCTTGTCACCGTGATGAAGAGAAGTAGTGGTGAAATGACTGACACGGTTAAGAATGCCGCAACGGGCATAAATGTGAGGATGATCATAAATCCGAGGATCGGTCAAAAGTGCGAAGACCAGTCAGAAATGATTTTTTTCAGCCCTCTGAGTAGTCCCTATGCACATGGCCTCGCCCATCTGGTCACACGACCAGCTAGCCACGTCCACCCAGTCACATGATCACCAAGCCACACACACCCAGCTAAGCCACGCCCACAGAACCGGTTGTTAAAAAATTGAATCCCACCATTGGATCCAGCCCAAGGTGGTTATTTGAACAAACCAGGATTAAGCAAATTATAGTTAGGGAACCTAGTAGTAAACATATTTCTGGGTGGTATGTATTTGTTCTTTTTGACAGGAAAGAACGAGACAAAAATTAACTAATGCTTCATAGTTTGCTTCTTCTGCAGTGTAGCTCCCCTTCTCCTCTCCCCAGAGGTCTCTTTGTCCCTGTTAAGGCAGGGACCCACCAGCTTCTGTTAGCTGGGCCTTAGATGCCCTCCAGCATCCGTTGCCGGAGGGCATCTCCAACCACCAATTATTTTTGGAGATGGCCTTCAGCAAGAACTGGAAATAGTACAGCTCACACCAACCTCCATTCTAAGTTGAAACCAACCAACAGACTCTGGGGAGGCAGTTAAAGGCTGGGAAAGAGATGGATTTTGATTTGAAACCAAAAAGGTAAGTTGTGAGTGATGGGGAAAATCCTTCTAGCCTCCAGCTGTTTTCTCAGTTCTAGATTTCCTTGCAAGTCATCTGCACCTCTATAACTGTCTGGTTTGGCTCTGCAACCCAACAAGACAGACACAGACTTCAGAGGATAATTAGAACGAGGCTATAGAGCACTGCACACCAGAACAACTAGACACAAGGACATTTTTTTCCCAAACGCCATCACTCTGCTAAACAAATAATTCCCTCAACACTGTCAAACTATTCACTAAGTCTGCATTACTATTAATCTTCTCATCATTCCTACCACCCATCTCCTCCCACTTACGACTGCATGACTGTAATTTTGTTGCTTGTATCCTTACGATTTATATTGATTATTTCCTAGTATGTTTATTTATTGTCTATTGAGCAATAGAGTCTATTGCTTATTTGTACCCTTTGACCATCATTGTGTTGTACCTTATGATTCTTGACGAATGTATCTTCTCTTTTTATGTACACCGAGAGTGTATGCACCAAAGACAAAGTCCTTGTGTGTCCAATCACACTTAGCCAATAAAGAATTCTATTCTATTCTATTCTATTCTATTCTATTCTATTCTATTCTATTCTATTCTATTCTATTCTATTCTATTCTATTCTATTCTATTCCATTCCATTCCATTCCATTCCATTCCATTCCAAGAAGGGGCAGATAAGTCACCATTCCGGAAGCAGCTAGAATGCCCCTGGGCTCTTGTTAGAGCCTGATTCAGCCTCACTTTGGGAACCAGCCATAAATATCCCACAGAATCAGTGGTGGGTTTCAAAATTTTTTACTACCGGTTCTGTGGGTGTGGCTTTGTGGGCATGGCATGGCTTTGTGGGCGTGGCTTTGTGGGCATGGCAGGGGAAGGATACTGCAAAATCCCCATTTCCTCCCGATCAGCTGGAACTTGGGAGGCAGAGAATAGATGGAGGCGGGGCCAGTCAGAATTTTACTACTGGTTCTCCGAGCTACTCTAAATTTCCGCTACTGGTTCTCCAGAACTGGTCAGAACCTGCTGAAGCTCACCTCTACATAGAATGGAAGTAAGTCAAAAGACGCCTTTGTCTAGATAGACAGTTAATTATACTGGACCTCTTCTGCCTGGACCAAAGTTTCTCAAATTGCCCTCAAGCTTGACTAAACACCAGAAGATCTCAAAATTTGAGTAAGCGTGAAGTGAACAGTCACAGCTATTCATAGGAGTCACTGCTTGAATGGGAGAATAGAGTGTGGCTGCAGTGACCCACAAGATGACAGAGATATTGTGGGACCGAAGAGCGGCTGCAGGTGGTGTCCTACCACGTGGCAGAATGAAGTGGCCATCTTAGATCACTGGAGCAGGCTGCAAGTCCAGGACTTCACCATCTTCTCTGCCAGCGAACATGGGTTGTATGTTCAGGCAAGAACCAGTGAAGCACAGTGTCAGGGTTCTAAGTAACGTCCCCAACGAAATCAGACTCCGAGGCTTGAGATTCCTCAGAGCTAATTTTTACTAGAGATGTCACATTGGCACATCTGGGAAAACACGAATTCGACAGTTTCTGGGTTTTCCTCACCCAAAAGAAAGTTCAAGTCCCTGCCCAGCACCCAACATGTCCATCACATGGTCCAATCAGGTACTCTCCGGAACAGAAGATACCTCCTCATTCTTCTCAGCACCGCTGCAGGGCACAACGGCTTTGACTTTCTGGAAGGAATGTTATTTTGACTACATATTTTCTTCACTGCATACAGTCCCCCCTCCCATTTTCCCCACAGTATAATTTGTGGCAGGCCTGAAGGCTCAAAAGTAAAAGATGGCTTCCAGGTCTGACACATAGCTTCAGATCTGTGTGGATTGGAGATCTAGAAGACCTACCTCAAAAAAGACAACAGTGGGTGGGACAAGTTCTTGGACTTGGAACAGGCCTCTGAGAAAGGTCATGGAAGGCATTGGCCAGAAACCAAAGAGCAGACATTGTAGTAGCCAGTTTGGAGTAGTGATTAAAGTACTGACCTGGAAACAAGGAGATGGTGAGTTTTAGTCCTGTCTTGGACATGAAAGCCAACCGTGTGACTTTGGGCCAATTATTAGGAGATTGTGAGTTCTAGGCCCATCTTAGGCATGAAAGCCAGCTGGATGACTTTGGGCCAATCGCCAGGAGATGGTGAGTTCTAGTCCCGCCTTAGGCATGAAAACCATCTGGATGACTTTGGACCAATCGCCAGGAGATGGTGAGTTCTAGTCCCGCCTTAGGCATGAAAACCATCTGGATGACTTTGGACCAATCGCCAGGAGATGGTAAGTTCTAGTCCCGCCTTAGGCATGGAAGCTGATTGGGTGACTTTGAGCCAGTCAACCAACCCGCTTGTTGTTGCTGTGGGGAAAATAAGAGGAGGAAGGAGTATTAGTTCTTGAATTACTTATAAAGTAATACAGGAAGGATAAAAAATCTAATAAATCTAATAAATAAAACAAATGTTGCCTAGATTGAATTATGTCTTAGCAGAGAAACAGCAAGGCTGGGTCCGAACTGGCACAAGTTAGAAAAACACCTATTTTGAAGCTGAGAATTAAAACAGTGTGAGGAGAATACAATATTATCCATTTAAGCCTCTCAGTATAATTGCTGAAGCACTGCTTGTGCATTCTTAGCAGGTCAATCTATCACCTGTTTCTCTTGTCCAACCTATAAAACAACAGGCTTATTTTTGGCTCACTGGAAAATGTAGGAATATGAGTTAAGCTGCCTTTTTAAGAGGATCATATTTTTGAAAAGAACTGACCGGTAATTTCTTGTATTTCTTGTATGTACTATTTGTACTTACAGGACATTGTCAGAGAAACTCAACAAGAATTTAATGGGTTTCTTGCTTTGATTAAATCAAAGAATATAATTATATAACTTGGAAACCACTTTTAGACTTTGTGCTTGGGGTAGGAAAAAAATGAAACTTTGATTTTTGGTTTTGCTGACTAGATAGGTTTTGTTGTTAGAGAAATGGCTACTGGCAGTATATATTATGTAAAAGTAAAAAATTGAGGTTGTGTACTATTATTACCTTATTCTATTGCACCAAAATGAGTTGGAAGTCAATGGTTTTTTTTTCTTTTCTCCTTTATCTTGCACTTTCTCCTCTTCCCCCCTTCCCTCCCCTATTTTCCTATTATTTTCAATCTTCTTTGTGTTTCTGTATTTAACTTTATTGTCATTGTACGTGTATACACAGTATACCCATACAATAAAATTCACTTAACACCCAAAGACCAGGTCCAACACACATAACAATCCCCAAACACATTCCCACCCACCACAAATTCCCCACCCCTAAACCACCCAAACATCCACACAACAGACCAAGTAATGCTGTCCAACATCTCACTGATGGTGGCCCTTTAGTTCATTGTTGAGTGCAATTATAGCTCTGGGATAAAAACTATTCAGAAGACGTGTTTTAATTGTTCTGTATCTTTTGTCAGAAGGCAACAATCCAAAAAGATTGTAAGCAGGATGGGAAGAGTCTCTGAGAATGTTATGCAACTTCCTCAAACAGCGAGTTTCGAAGATGTCATCCAGGGCTGGTAGCTGGAGTCCGATGATATTCTGGGCTCCACAAACACAGAATGACGAACACAGAAAGATTTAATGGGGCTCATGAATGATCATCAGGGATATTCTGAGCCAGGGGTGTCCATAGATGGGTCAAAAAAAAAAGGCAAGATGACCATGGGATCAAAGCCTTTTTGGGAGGGCTTCAATTGCATCAATGAGCCGAGGTGGCGCAGTGGTTAGAGTGCAGTACTGCAGCTACTTCAGCTGACTGCTAGTTCAGCAGATCAGCGGATCAAATCTCACCGGCTCAAGGTTGACTCAGCCTTCCATCCTTCCGAGGTGGGTAAAATGAGGACCCAGATTGTTGGGGGCAATATGCTATTTAGTATACTGTCTTTGGTGTAAGCTGCCCAGAGTCCTCGGAGAGTGGGCAGCATAGAAATATGATTAATCATCATCATCATCATCAATTGATTTGCTATGTTGTTTTTCTTAACTCCCTTCTTGCGGACATCCGTGTTTGCAGCTGAGGATGGGCTGAGATGTAATTTTAACCACGACAGAACATTTGCGGCGTATTCTAATGAAAAATGACATTTTTTTCATTAAGGAGGAGTTGCTGAGCTACATGAATTACTTCAAAGCATATGAATGCATTTCAAGTTGTTCAAAGCTACACAGCAAGTAAAAAGTGATAATAATTGGAGAGGAATATTGCTATGAACGCCCTATGGGTTACATGACTTAAGTGGCAAAACAGCAGTGCTCCAATATCTAAAGGGGGGGGGGTCTAGGACTTTTCGGCTCGAACCCTTGGTGCTGCCGGGATGCCATGCTGCTCTCGAAATACGTTTGCCCCCTCCCAGCCCCATCTTCCACTGGGAGAGGCCCTGGGAACCCCACCTGATGGATCCCTCATTCTCTACAGCGCCCTTCCCCCCGTCTTTTGTGGCTGGATCCCTCCCCCATGCTGCTCTCGTCCGCCTCAGGAGGCTCCAAACTGACAGAGCCTCCCTCTCAGGGGTGAAATGCTCCCGGTTTGGACCGGATCACCTGATCCGGTAGCGATGGAGGCGGGTGGTTTGGAGAACCGGTAGCAAAAATCCCTGCCCCCCCTCCCCCCCCATACCCAGCTGAGCCGCACAATCATCAGAGGCTTTATTTTACTTTTAAAAGCATTTTTTCTACAACCTCTTCGGGCAAAAAAAATGCTTTTAAAAGTTTAAAAAAAAACCCTCTGATGATCGCACGGCTCAGCTGGGATCGTCAGAGGCTTTTAAAAGAAAAAAACCCTTTTGCCTGATCAGCAGAGGTTTATTTTCTTTTAAATGCCTCTGACGATCCAAGCTGAGTTGCCTGATCATCAGAGGCATTTAAAAGAAAAAAAGCCTCCGCAGATCAGGCAACTCAGCTGGGATCGTCAGAGCCTTTTGAAAGCATTTTTTTACAACCTCTTCGCCGAAGAGGTTGTAGAAAAAATGGTTTTAAAAGTAAAAAATAAATAAATTGGACACGCTCACCCAGTCACATTACCCCCCCACACACACACACCAAGCTACTCCCACAGAACCGGTAGTAACAAATTTTAGATTTCACCACTGCTCCCTCTGAACTGCAGCCTCCACTTTACTCCCAAAGCCCCAGAACCCTGCACCGACTGGCTGGCTGCGAACTGTCCTGGGTGCCCAAAAGCCTGACGGAAACTGTACTTCGACAAATGGGATGCGGCGGAGGGACTGGGATGGAGGGGCCGTGGCCCAAAATGCCGTGGCATAATAACGCAAAGGCGAAACCCTGGAGGAGAAAGAGGCAGCACCAAGGGTTCGAGCCAAAAAGTCCTATTCCACCTCAAGGGGCTGCCACAAAGAAGAGGGGGTCAGCCTATTCTCCAAACCACCTGAAGGCAGGACAAGAAGCAACTCATCAGGGAGAGAAACAACCTAGAACTAAGGAGAAATTTCCTGACAATTGATCAGTGGAACAGCTTACATCCAGAAGTTGTGAGTGCTCCATCACTTGAGGTTTTTAAGAAGAGACTGGATACCCATTTGTCTGAAATGGTAAAGTCTCCTTCTTGAGCAGGGATTAGAAGACCTCCAAAGCAGGGGTGAAATCCAGCAGGTTCTGACAGGTTCTGGAGAACCGGTTGTGGAAATTTTGAGCAGTTCAGAGAACCGGCAAATATCACCTCCGGCTGGCCCCAGAGTGGGGAGGGAATGGGGATTTTGCAGTATCCTTCCCCTGTGGGGGAAGAGCCTTGGTGGCGCAGCTGACTAAGTGCTGTTAAAGTAGCACCAGCTGCCTGCAATTACTGCAAATTCGAATCTCACCAGGCTCAAGGTTGACTCAGCCTTCCATCCTTTCGAGGTAGGTAAAATGAGGACCTGGATTGTGGGGGCAATAAGCTGACTTTGTATAAAAAAGAATACCACTTAAGGGGGGCCCCAAAGCCCTACTGAGCAGGTATATACAAAAGTATGACAGCTATTGCTTAACGCATTGTAAGCCGACGAATCAATCAATCAATCAATAGAGATTTTACAGTATTTTTCCCCTGGAGTGGGGAGGGAATGTAGATTTTGCAGAATCCTTCCCCTGCCATGCCCACCAAGCCACGCTCACAGAACCAGTAGTAAAAACAAAAATGGATTTCATCACTGCTCCAAAGTCCCTTCCAACTCTGTTATTCTGTTATTCAAAGCTATTCCGTCCTTCCGAGGCATAGATATCTTTCAATGCAGTCAGATTTTCTTCTACACACACACATACCTGATCTTAGCCAAAAGGCTTCTTCACATAGGTTAGACTGGGATCCTATGTGTCCTTTCTTTGGAGTAAAAGTCGTGCAAAGCTGTGGGCATATTTCTGAAGCAGATGGGCACAGAATTGTACAGTAAGGTCACTCTGGCTGAGGTTTACACGGTTTCCAATTTTCTGCATGTTTCATGCCAAGATGACTAACTTCAACTCCCTTAAGTCACTGTTTGCCCCCAAAGCCACTCCAGCTTTTCCTGCCAAATTATAATTGCTAATATGACAGAAAGTAGAAATGATTAAAGACACGCTGCTCAATCGTTTGGAAGATGTTTTCGTTCGCTAAATCTTGATCCTAGTCTCCCCCAGGCCGAGGATTATAGTCAGCAGTCTATCCTAATAGAATTAAATTTGGGTGAATTCCTCTGGACATCTTCTTGGATCCGTGTTTCTCAACTTTAAGATGGGTGGACTTCAACTCCCAGAATTCCTTAGATATTCTGGACTTCGACTCCCAGAATTCCTTAGATAATCTGGACTTCAACTCCCAGAATTCCTTAGATTATCTGGACTTTGACTCCCAGAATTCCTTAGATAATCTGTCAGCTGTCAGGGTTCTAAGTACCCTGTTTCCCTGAAAATAAGACATCCCCTGATAATAAGCCCAATCAGGCTTTTGAGCGCAAGCGTTTTGAGTTTATTATTTTAATTTATTATTTATTATTTTTTGAGTTTATTATTATTTGAGTGCATGTGCTAAAATAAGCCTCCCCCTGAAAATAAGCTCTCCCTGAAAATATTTAAATGCAGAGCTGGAAATCAGATAAGACAACAAGAGGAGCCCCATCTTGTTCCATGCACCCCAAAATAATAAGACCTCCCCCAAAATAAGGCCAAGCACTTATTTTGGGGTTCAAAAAAATATAAGACAGGGTCTTATTTTCGGGGAAACACAGTAGACAGATCCTGGCACATCCAAGTCCGTTGTCCAATTCTACCATCTCCAGCATCTCCTATCCCCAAAATGCCCTAATGATTTTAATATCCTCTCCGGAGGCTGTGGGGGATGCTTCTCTTGAGCCTGCTGTTGAAGGGATGAGAAAGTGGACACACGTTTAATCTCCTTTTTTATCCAGCCAGTAAAAAAAATCTCCCCATTTCTCCCCGCCCACGTGGTTTGCTACCCAGACCAGAATTCGCCTTCTCTGATTTATAAATGTCACTGCACAGTTATGGGAAAGTGCCTGGGAGGGAAGGACAGGCTAAATTGTTATCCCCACATGTCACATTCCAAGAAGAAATGATGGATCCCCAAGGCAACAATTAGCAATTGTGGCCTTGTAACAAAGGAATAGATTTGCGGCGGATTCCGCACCAAAGCTCATTCTAAACAATGGCAATAATAATGGTGTGGGGGTTTTTTTGTCTCCTTCGGCTGTTCCTTTCTGCTGGCCCACTGCCTTCCTCATTGGCTTTGGCTTGCCTTGTCCTTCGTTACAGCAGGACTGAGCACCCATACCTCAGAAAGGCGAGGCAGATCCTGTGCAGCCATTTTCGTGAGAAAGCTCTTTTTTCTCTCTCTTTAAAGGTAAAGATTCCCCTCACACATATGTGCCGGTCGTTCCCGACTCTAGGGGGCAGTGCTCATCTCCGTTTCAAAGCCGAAGAGCCAGCGCTGTCCAAAGACATCTCTGTGGTCATGTGGCCGGCATGACTCAAGGCCAAAGGCACATGGAAGGTGGTCCCTTCCCACCAAAGGTGGTCCCTATATTTCTACTTGCATTTTTTACGTGCTTTCGAACTGCTAGGTTGGCAGAAGCTGGGACAAGTCACGGGAGCTCACCCCGTTATGCGGTGCTAGGGATTCGAACCGCTGAACTGCCGACTTTTCGATCGACAAGCTCAGTGTCTTAGTCACTGAGCCACCACCTCCTTTATTCTCTCTCTTTATTTCTCTCTAAAAGTTAGCCTTTATCGGAAGTCTGATTTCAAAGGAAGTTTGAAGTTAAGCCAAGGCTCTGGGTTGCCCAGCAACTGAGGGCAAGATAAGAAATAATGGATGGAAGATCATTAAAGACAGATCCAACCTAGAACTGAGGAGAAATATCCTGACAGTGAGAACAATTAACCAGGGAAACTGCTTACTTCCGGAAATTGTAGGTGCTCTCCATCTCTGGAGGTTTTTAAGAAAAGTCTGGACAGCCATTTGTCAAGAATCCTATACGATCTCCTCAGTGGTGGGTTTCAAATTTTTTTTACTACTGGTTCTGTGGGTGTGGCTTGGTGGGCGAGGCAGGGGAAGGATACTGTAAAATCTCCATTCCCTCCCCACTCCAGAGGAAGGTTACTGCAAAATCCTGATTCCCACCCCACCTCAGGGGAAGGATACTGCAAAATCCCCATTCCCTCCCCACTCCAGAGGAAGTATACTGCAAAATCCCCATTCCCTCCCCACTGCAGAGGAAGGATACTGCAAAATCCCCATTTCCTCCCAATCAGCTGGGACTTGGGAGGCAGAGAATAGATGCGGGCAGGGCCAGTCAGAATTTTTACTACCGGTTCTCTGAACTACTCAAAATTTCCGCTACCGGTTCTCCAGAACTGGTCAGAACCTGCTGAAACCCACCTCTGGGTCTCCTGCCTGAGCTCCAAGGTCCCTTCGAACTTTGTTATTCTATTATTCTGACCAGTTTCTCTTCAATCCTCTTCTGGCTTGAAAGACTGATTCGGTTTCTCTGAGAGAACAAAACGGTTATTAATTGGCTCGTGCTCGATTTTACCTGCATGAGTAGGGGGTTGGACTAGAAGACCTCCAAGCTCCTTTCCAACTCTATTATTCTATGTCCTATGGCCCTTTTCGGACCCCTGCAAGAATTCGCTGCTGCTGTGGACTTTTATGAAACACTCATTGTAGGCAATGTTTTAGGAAGCAAATGGGCCCCCCGCCAATACCTGAGAAAATGCAAGAGAAAC
This sequence comes from Pantherophis guttatus, assembly GCF_059756535.1. NCBI lineage: Eukaryota > Metazoa > Chordata > Lepidosauria > Squamata > Colubridae > Pantherophis > Pantherophis guttatus. The sequence goes on along the minus strand of NC_142076.1, from coordinate 10,608,978 downwards.
GCCTACAATGCACATATTCTATGAGGAGCATCCCACCCGTTGCCTACATCTCCTTCATTGAATACCTTATTTGACCAAGTGTGATTAGTGTCCCATGCAGAAGCTCTCAGTATGCATACAAAGCAACAGAACGATAATAATCATAATAATGACACTGATAAGAGTGGGTAGTAGAGAAGATGAGAAGGATAATAATACTGCAGCCGTACCACATGGGTAAATATACTTAGACATGACAATCCTGTGAGAATTAGGTCTTCAGCGGAGTGATGGCAGGAGGGAAAAAACCAGGGGTGGGATTCAGAAATTTTAGCAACCGGTTCTCTGCCTGGTTGCTGAGTGGGCGTGGCCATGGTGGGCATGGCCTACTCGGCCTCCTGTACCACCGGGGGGAGGGGCTTTTCTCCCTCCCCAGACTCTGGAGACTTTCCTCGAGCCTCTGGGAGGGCGAAAACGGCCTCCCCAGGCTCCAGAGGCCCTCCGGAGGTCCGAAACGGGCCCGTTTTCAGACTTCTGGTACTTCCAGTAGGCCCGTTTTCGCCCTCCCCCCCCAGCTCCAGAGGGTTTTCTTGAGCCTCTAGGAGGGCGAATATGGTCTCCCCTGGGCTCCGGAGGCCCTTCCGGAACATCCAGTAGACCCATTTTTCGCCCTCCCAGAGCTTCCGCGTGGGCCCTGCACTTACCTGGCATCCAAAACGGGCTGCGTGAAGCAGGGGTGGGTTCTACTTACCTTTACTACCAGTTTGCATCATGCCCCCGTGTGCGCGCTCTCCTGCGCATGCGCAGATCGCTTCTGATGACGTCTGGGTCAGTGGGCGGAGCCTCCTGCCGGTTTTACATCTGGTTCTTGCAAACCGGTCTGAACCGGGGGCAACCCACCACTGGTGTGGAGACTCCTGGGAGAGGTGGGGCAGGGTGGGCGGCGTCAGCCAGTCCTTGCAACTACCGGTTCGGCGAACCAGATTAAAATTAACATTCGGTTCGCCCGAATGGATCCAAACCGGCTGAATCCCATCCCTAGAAAAAACTGTCTTTGTGTCTAGTTGTTTTGGCATGCAATGCCCTATAGCACTAAGGTGAGGAGTTGAAACAGTTTATGTCCAGGATGTGAGGGGTCTGTAGGTATCTTCTCAGCCCTCCTTCTGACCCATGTAATACACAGGTTTCTTCCACTTTAATATAGTTATTTGTTTATGCGATCGACCCAAAAGGCTTTCATTGACATCAGAGGAACGCGCTGTTATCTCTCTATTTCGAAAGCTCTGCAGAATCCAGGAGGCCAAATGGAAGCTAAGGGAGGAACGCTTCCAATAAAAGGGCGACAATCTATATATTATATTAGCAGAAATGCCAGGAGGTAAAATTGCTTCATCCATCACAGTTCCTTAGCTAGCCAAAGGTTGAGTAAATAGAGATGGTCAGGGGAATCTGCCAATTCAGCTTGCAGCTTTTATTTTTTGTGGAACAATCACGAAACACAGCCACTGAGATGTAGTAGAGTCGAAGGGTAACCGTGGGCAGGGGCTCACTAGAATGATGTTTCTCCAACCTGGCCACTGAAAAACATGTCACGTCAACTCCCAGAATTCCCCAGCCAGCCAGGGAGTTGAAGTCCACGCATCTTCAAATGGCCAAGTTTGAGAAACAATGGCCTAGGTTATTGTTGGCAAACCTTTTCGGCACCGAGTGCCGAAACAGGAGCCCCTGCGCATGCCAGGAACTGGAAGAGCAGCCACCTGGTGCGCATGTGCGCCAGAAACCGGAAGACCGGGTGGCAAGTGTGCATGTGCGTGCTGGAAACCGGCAGATCATCTTCCTGGTGCGCACCAGGGCACCGGGCGGCTGTTTTTCCAGTTTCCGGTGCTCCCACACGTGGGAAGACCAGCTGGCTGGCACACCAGAATCCGGAAGGGCAATGAGCAACGGTTCATGTGCCCGGAGAGATGGCTCTGCATGCCACTTCCGGCACGCATGGCATAGGTTCGCCATCACGGCTCTAGGTGTTCTAAAGTGCCCCCTTTTAACCCAAACTCCTTTGGATGTCTTGGAGAATATACCCGTCCTCATTGCTGTCTGAGCTTGATTGTTTGCTTGCAGACGTTTTATTACCCTACTAGGTAATATCATCAGTGGTGGAAGGGAGCGGGGCTTGCTCCTTGCTTATATACAATAGCTTGCCCTGCCAATGTTGATGGAGATGTGGTTTCTCCTTGATTAGGGTATTGTTTTCTGCTCGAGTGTTTGCCTCCTGGGTAGTTCCTCGATTAGGTTATTGCCGGAGATGACCATCATTCACAGCCAGCAAGGTGGCTACACTTGCAAAGTGTAGTCCAATGCACAGGGCCAGGGAACACAATCTGTCAGGCCTGGAAGCCATCTTTTGCATTGGGCCTTCAGGCCTGCCATATTTACTGCTGTGGGAAACTGGGAGGGGGCATTGTATGGAGCAAGGGTGATATGTAGTCATAATAACATTCCTCTCTCAGAGAGTCAAGGACATCTTGCCCTGCACCTGGAGGGGTGTGACTGGGAGGCATCTCCAGTTGGGACGGTGCTTTGATTGGACCATGGGATGGACATGTGGGTGCTGGGCAGGGACTTGGACTTTCCTTTGGGTGGGGAAAACCTGGAAGCTTTCAGATTCGGGTTTTCCCAGATCTGCCAATATGACATCTCTAAGAAAATGGAACTTTGAGGAACTTCAAGTCTTCTTTCGTTGGAGGCATTACCTGGAACCCTGACATTAACCCAAATTAACATCTTAAGGCAGTGAAACTTGCAAATGAGGCTCACTATCTTCTTAGATGAGAGCTTGTTTGCACTTAAATGTCTCTGCAGATTGACCTTTCAATGTCATACATACTTTTGTCCCGCAATTAATTGAGTCAAATCTACTGATGTTTCCATAACATGCTAACCCAATGAATGAAAAGGTTACAGGTTAGGGGTTGTGAGAATGAAGGAAAGGAAAGGAAAGGAAAGGAAAGGAAAGGAAAGGAAAGGAAAGGAAAGGAAAGGAAAGGAAAGGGAAGGAAGGGAAGGGAAGGGAAGGGAAGGGAAGGGAGGGAAGGGAAGGGAAGGGAAGGAAAGGAAAGGAAAGGAAAGGAAAGGAAAGGAAAGGAAAGGAAAGGAAAGGAAAGGAAAGGGAAAGGAATAAATGGAATGGAATGGAATGGAATGGAATGGAATGGAATGGGGTAGGGTAGGGTAGGGTAGGGTAGGGTAGGGTAGGGTAGGGTAGAGTAGAGTAGAGTAGAATAGAATAGAATAGAATAGAATTAGAATAGAATAGAATAGAATAGAATAGAATAGAATAGAATAGAATAGAATAGAATAGAATAGAATAGAATAGAATAGAATAGAATAGAATAGAATAGAATAGAATTCTTTATTGGCCAAGTGTGATTGGACACACAAGGAATTTGTCTTTGGTGCATAAGCTCTCATTGTACATAAAAAATACATTAATCAAGAATCATAAAGAGTTTTGTAAAACTCTTTAATAAAAAAAAGAATCATAAGATACAACACTTAAGTGATATTCATAGGATACTAAATAAGCAATCAAATCATAGTAGGAAATTAATTAAGACAATATAAATTGTAAAGATACAAGCAACAAGGTTATAGTCATAAGTAGAGAAGGAGCTGGGTAATAGGAAGGATGAGAAAAATGATAGTAATACAGTCTTAGTAAATGATTTGACAGTGTTGAGGGAATTATTTGTTTAGCAGAGTGATGGCATTCAAGGAAAAACTGTCCTTGTGTCTAGTTGTTCTGGTGTACAGTGCTCTGTAGCATCGTTTTGAGGGTAGAAGTTGAAACAGTTTATGTCCAGGATGCGAAGGGTCTGTAGATATTTTCTCAGCCTTCTTTTTGACTTGTGCAGTATACAGGTCCTCAATGAAAGGCAGGTTATCTTTATTATTTGGGTTGATTTTTACAGGATGCTGCAGAATTGTTAATGCTTGGCATTTTTAGGAAGGGGTGCCAAGGGGAAATATGGCTCATCCCATCTCCAATCCTTCATCGTCTAAAGGTGTAGGACTGACATCTAATTAATATCTTGTACCCAAAGTTGCAGCTCGGTCATTACTTTGCCTGCTGCTTGATGAATTGATGTCCTCATCTGATTAAGAAATAATTGAATTGAAACATTTAATCACTGAAGCCTCTATTGAATGTTTCTTGCCTAAGTGGACCTGTCTGGATCAATGAGAAGACCAGGATTCTGAGCCAATATCCTCCTTGATTCTACCTCCACACTGTTAGAACATAACCTTCACCTAATCTTCCCTTGCACTTTCTCTTCACAAACCATCTTTGAGGAAGACTGAAACATTGATCTGTCAAATAACTTACTTTATTTTCTAGTTCCTGGCAAAAATGGTGGAACTCATCATCCCCTAACCACGGGCTGCAGCACCTGCTGTAAATGAGGGGTAGCTTCTGAGTGCTCAAAATGCAGCCATATAAGCACAGGGGGGCAGACACTGGCACATCAAAACCAGGTTGTAATTCCCATTTTCAGACTCTGCCTGGAATCCGTGTCAAAGCGTGAATCAGCCTCGTTTCCCCCCTGTGGAAACTGTACTTAATTAGAGGTGAATGAATCTTGTTTTCCATGGTGTATACTCTCAAAGAAAGAAAACCCGAAGTATATATTCTAAGAAACATTTTATTATAAAAGTACAAAACTAGCTAACTACATCTTGCCAGCAGTTATCTCACAGACGAACAAAGGAAGTTAAATCAGGAAGTTAGAAAAGAAAGAATGTAGACATGTAGTCCAATGTCTCACAAGACCAGCCTTATCTCAGCTACAGATACGTTCCCTGGCAAAGTACTGTACTGCTTAGAATGGGAGCTCAGCTGGCAAACACTTAACGCAGTGACAATCCACACTGTATATCGAACATTAATAAGATTGAGCGAGTCCAGAGGTATTTCACGAGAAGAGTCCTCCACTCTCCTCTGCGCACAATAGAATAATCCCTTATGCCACCAGGCTTGAAATTTTGGGCTTGGACAACTTAGAACTATGCCGCCTACAGTCTGACCTAAGTGTAGTACATAAAATTATCTCCTACAATGTCCTACCTGTCAATGACTACTTCAGCTTCAACCGCAATAATACACGAGCACACAATAGATACAAACTCAAGGTAAACCGCTCCAAACTCGATTGCAGAAAATACGACTTCAGCAACAGAGTGGAATGCACTACCTGACTCTATGGTTACTTCCTCAAACCTCCATAACTTTAACCTTAGACTGTCTACTGTTGACCTCAACCCCATTCCTAAGAGGTCTGTAAGGGGGCGTGCATAAGCGCACCAGCGTGCCTTCCATCCCTGTCTTACTGACCCCATGTATTTGTATCCATTTCCTGTGTTCATATCCATGTTTATACTTATATCTGTTATCTCGTACATGTTTGACAAACTAACTAACTAACTAAATAAACTAAGGAGAAATTTCCTGACAGTGAAAACAATAGATCAGTAGAATGGGTTGCCTCTTGGAATTGTGGTTGCTCCATCACTGGAGGCATTCAAGAAGAGACTGGACAGCCACTTGTCCGAAATGGTTTCCTGCTTGAGCAAGGACTTGGACTAGAAGATTTCCAAGGTCTCTTCCAACTCTAATGTAGGAAGTTAGCACCCACCCCTTTCCTAGATGAATGAAATATTTTGGGAAATATTAAAAAGGCAGAATATGATGTCTCCCTGGGTGAGAAATGGAGAAGCATGTTTTAAAGACAAAACAGCTCCCACCTTCCTGCCCCCACCTTTTGTTAATGGGCCAGAGGCAGAAACTCAATCCTTTGTCAAAGGACCATCATCTGCAACACAATAGGACCCATCTAGGACAGAAACTCACCACATGGCACTGGGAAGATTACATCAGCCAGCAAGGCTAGCTAAGACCCCCACCCCCGGAAGTCTGACAACCAATCAGGATATTCTTTCTGGGCCCCAGGAAGTTCAAAGCCAGAGAGAGCATAAAAACCGGGGACTCGCTGCATCTCGACCTTTTCTGTTCAGGAACTCAAACAATGTGATCCTGTCCACTATTAAACCATACAAGCAGTCTCCATGTTTCCAATGTCTTTTTCCCACTTGGAGCTGAACCCAGAAGGATATTTCTTCCTACACTAATATTCTATATCAGGAGTCTCCATCTTTGGCAACTTTAAGACGTGTGGACTGCAACTCCCAGAATTCCTCAGCCACCATTTCTAACACCGGTAGTTACTCAGTATGGTTGGCTGAGGAATTCCGGGAGTTGAAGTCCACACGTCTTAACGTTGCCAAGATTGGAGAGCCCTGTTCTATATTCTTCGATGAAGGCTCTAAATCACAGAGAGTTTGATAGTAGATTAAAAACCGATAGATTTTGATTGCACCTTGAGACCTGAAGATGGAACAAACATTGGACAATTGAGAGAAGTGGACAATGGTGGAGATCGGTGATGGCTGTCAAAAATTTTTACGACTGGTTCTGTGGGTGTGGCTTGGTGGGTGTGGCATGGCTTGGTGGGCGTAGCTTGGTGGGCGTGGCAGGGGAAGGATACTGCAAAATCCCCATTTCCTCCCAATCAGCTGGGACCTGGAAGGCAGTGAATAGTTGGGGGGGGGGCTGTCAGAATTTTTACTACCGGTTCTCCGAACTACTCAAAATTTCCGCTACCGGTTCTCCAGAACTGGTCAGAACCTGCTGAAACCCACCTCTGGTGGAGATGTGACACAGCTTTCCAGTTCAGCTCCACTCACGTGTGTTGTGCTTTTTGGGATGGCTCCCTCAACGATCTCTTTTGTCGGAGAGGCTGCTGGCACAAAAGAAACCAAATTCTGCTCGGCAGGGAACAGATCTTCACACAGCACTAGCGTTGTTCTGCTAAAGGTCTTTCTTTTTAAATAGCTTACAAACAACAACAACAACCCACTTGGAGAAAGCTAGTGTTATTGAATGTTTTCTTCTTCCACCAATTTCCCTCTTTGAAAACATCCAAGCCCCCTACCAATCCTTGTGTCTTTGGGCAGTGCAGTCTACCAGCTATCCATGTTTTGTTTTTTTTAAACATTTTCTGTTCATGATCTATTTGTTGTTTTGACAGTTAGACTCTGGGCTGCAAACTGAAAGACAGACGAAGAGAGGTTCCAAATGCATTATTAACTGACTAGAATCTGTATTTTTTGCTGTCCTGTTACTGAAGTTTTCCTGGCACCGTGGAAAAGTTTTGAGCATTTTTGGGGGGCAGGTTTTTGTACCTTTTACTCTCTCTCTCTCTTTTTTGAAAAAAAGTTTTTTTATTAATAATACAAAATTAAAAAAAAACATTGGACATAGATATGACATCACTGGTTCCAAATATCTTCCGTCACTTTACAGTAATATTAGTACTCATATAAACATATAGTTCTTAAGCTTTGTTCATTATTTAAACATAATATGATATGATATTAATACTTTTTCCCTTATTTCTGTATATTTATTTATTTCTTAAACATACATTTATCTATAATAACATCTATATTTTTTGTTCTAACACTATACATTTGTCTTGGCTACCCTCTTGTTATCTATCCAATCATAAAATTGTTCCCAGATTTTGTAGTACTTAGTTTCGCTTTTATCCTCGAGTTCCAAAGTGAGTCTGTCCATTTCTGCGCAGTTAAAGATTTTCAGTAATATTTCCTCTTCAGTTGGAATATCTTTCTCTTTCCATTTTTGAGCGAAGGCTATTCATGCCGCTGTGAGTATATTCAGTAATAAATAATTTGTATCTTTCTTATATTTTCTTTCTATAATTCCCAGTAAGAAAAATTCCAGTTTGACTTCTATATTTATTGACAAAATTTCTTCCAGCCAGTTCTTTAGTAAATTCCAAAATTTTTACGCCTTTGGGCATTCCCACCACATGTGGTAGTAATTCCCAACAGTCTCTCCACACTTCCAGCATATCGAGGATTTCACCTTATTCATTCGTGCTAATCTTTTGCGTGGGGAGATGCCACCTATAGAACATCTTATAGAGGTTTTCCTTATAGGAAGTTTCTAGTGTGATTTTTAAATTTTCCCCCCATAAACTTTGCCAATTGTCCAAATCTATATTGTGCCCAAAATATTTACACCGAATTATCATCGTTTCTTTCACCTGTTCCACAATCATATCTTGTTCTAATTAATATCGATATAGTTTACTTATGGTCTTGCCTTCCTGCTAAATATTATCTAATTCTGATGATTCTTGCTTTATGCCCCATTCCTTTTTATCTTTGCTAAATTTAGATTGAATTTGGAGATACGCCCACCATTCCAATTCGATTCCTTCTTCCTTTAAAGTATTTCTCGCTTTTAATTCTCTTTTCTCATTCAAAATATCTTTATAGGTGACAGCTCCCCCTCGTTTTGTCAAATTTGGATGTGTGTACATTTCTAATGTTGACACACCTTTTACTCTCTTTATGACTTTATATCAGTGGTGAAATCCCATTTTTTCCCTACCGGTTCTGTGGGCGTGCCTTGGTGTGCATGGTGTGGCTTGCTGGGTGTGGCTTGCTGAGCGTGGCAGGGGAAGGATACTGCAAAATCTCCATTCCCTCCCCACTCCTGGGGAAAGGATACTGCAACATCTCCATTCCCACCGCACTCTGAGGCCAGCCAGAGGTGGCATTTGCCGGTTCTCCGAACTACTTAAAATTTCCACTACCGGTTTTCTGCTACCGGTTCTTCAGAACCTGTCAGAACCTGCTGGATTTCACCCCTGCTTTATATTGATGATCCATAGATATGGCTGTTGAATATTCTAATTCATTTGTGATGCTTGCTTTGTTTGCAATAAACTTTGTTTGGAGCAAAGGAGAAAAACGTGGCTCAGTGGCTAAGGTGCTGAGCTTGTTGATCAGAAAGGTCGGCAGTTCGGCGGTTCGAATCCCTAGTATAGGTCTCCTGCATGAGCAGGGGGTTGGACTAGAGGACCTTCAAGGCCCCTTCCAACTCTGTTACTGTTAAAACCTTTGGAGAAGTATAAAGGTGTACTTCTTCATCCTATTTCATTCTTCCATTGCTTTTATTTTTAAATTAAAGGGACACACAAGTTCTATCCATTCCCCATCGGGAAAGCAATCCACCCCCTGCCCTTTTCTACCCCAGGATATTAACAGCTTGAAGGTGGAGAAAATGTGTTTTTCCTTTTTTAAAAAAATTTACCACATGCCTTTGAGTGGCTGTTTTTTCCCCCAGAGGTTATTATTTCCTCCTATTAATCTATTCTGGATTTTGCGTTTCCAGTTGCTTCTGTCCTAGCTGGCTCCTTAGCACGCACAAATTCAATTAGTTAAACTTGGCCTTGGTGAATTTGTAAGTATTAGAAATGATTTCCAAGGTTTGGGGAGCTTAAGCAAAGTCTCCAGGGGTCTGTCCTGCTGGGCTCACTTCCTTTTCATTACTTACAGCAGTAATGAAAAATAAAGGCATTTAGAGAGGTTGCTCTCAAGCCTAAATTAGGGCTAGAATTCACTGTCTCCTAGTGATTGGTCACCCAGTTTGTTTTCATGCCTAACGCAGGACTGGAACTCACCATCTCCTGGTGATTGTCCCAAAGTCATCCAGCCAGCTTTGATGGCTAAGGCAGGACTAGAAGTCATCTTCTCCTGGTGATTGGGCCAAAGTCACCCAGCCATCTTTCATGCCTAAGGCGGGACTAGAACTCACCATCTCCTAGTGGTTGGTCACCCAGTCAGTTTTCATGCCTAATGCAGGACTAGAACTCACCATCTCCTGGTGATTGACTAAAAAGCCTGTTATTAACATTCAGCTGTCTGCAATTATTGCAAGTTCGAATCTCCCCAGGCTCAAGGTTGACTCAGCCTTCCATCCTTTCTAAGGTAGGTAAATTGAGGACCCAGTTGTGGGGGCAATAAGCTGACTTTGTATAAATATACAAAAGTATGAAGGCTATTGCTGAATGCACTGTAAGCCGCCCTGAGTCTCCGGAGAAGGGCAGCATATAAATCAAATTAAAAAAAAAAAAAAAAGTCATCCAGCCAGCTTTGATGGCCAAGGCGGGACTAGAATTCACCATCTCCTGGTGATTGGTCCAAAGTCATCCAGATGGTTTTCATGCCTAAGGCAGGACTAGAATTCACCATCTCCTGGTGATTAGGCCAAAGTCACTTAGCCAGTTTTCATGCCTAAGGCAGGATTAGAACTCACCATCTCCTGGTGATTAGGCCAAAGTCACTTAGCCAGTTTTCATGCCTAAGGCAGGATTAGAACTCACCATCTCCTGGTGATTGGGCCAAATGTCAGCCTCTGCTTCTATATTGCTTGCTTGCTATGGCTGCCATTGTAACGGGGGGGAGGGGGGAGCTATCTGGGTAGTTGGGAGGGCGGGAAGTGAGCTGGTGGAGATGTCTCGTAACGGGGAGTGAATTGGAGAAAGTTTTCCTCAGCGCTTTCTCTGCAGCTGGGAGGCGTGCTGATAACCAGTCAAAGTCAACCGTCCTAGCATACCAGAAGGATGGAGCCATCTGAAGCTGCACCCCACATGACACCTTGGGGGGATGTGGATTGGATAATCCTGACTGGACCCTTGGGGGGGAGGGTTTTGTGGATGCTTTCTATATTTGATTTTCATGCCTCAGACCTTTCTGTTTTTGGGTTGCATTCAGTTCATACTCAATAAAAGTACCTTTCTCTATGAAAATGGAGTCGGGGTTTTTCCTTCTTGAGTTCTGAAAGGAGGCATACCTGACACCAAGTCACCCAGCCAGCTTTCATGCCTAAAATGGGACTAGAATTCACCATCTCCTGGTGACTGGGCCAAAGAGCTTTGATAATACAGTGGTCTACGCACCCTGTTATTAACACAGCTGCCTGCAATTTACTGCTGGTTCGAATCTCTCCAAGGCTCAAGGTTGACTCAGCCTTCCATCCTTTCTAAGGTAGGTGAAATGAGGTCCCAGTTTGTGGGGGCAATAAGCTGACTTTGTATAAATATACAAAAGTATGAAGGCTATTGCTGAGCACATTGTAAGCCGCCCTGAGTCTCCGGAGAAGGGCGGCATATAAATCAAATTGAAAAAAAAAAAAAAATCACCCAGCCAGCTTTCATGCCTAAGGCAGGACTAGAAGTCATCATCTCCCGATGATTGGTTATTACCTTTAAAGGTGTTGGTTATTACCTTTAAAGCCCTACATGGCTCAGGGCCAGGTTATCTTCGAGACCGCCTTCTACCGCATAGCTCCCAGTGACCGATAAGATCCCACAGAGTTGGTCTCCTCCGGGTCCCGTCAGCTAAACAATGCTGGCTGGCGGGCCCATGGGGGAAGGCCTTCTCTGTGGCTGCCCCAGCTCTCTGGAACCAGTTACCTCCTGATGTCCGGACTACCCCCACCCTATTGGCCTTCCGAAAAGCGGTGAAGACCTGGCTTTTCCGGCAGGCCTGGGGCCGTTGATCTCACTCTTGCGATCCAGCGAGATCCGGCCATGAATGGTATGAATGAGTTTTAATGTTTTTAATGTTTTTAATTTTTAAATGTTTTTTATTAGGATTTTAAATGTATTGTGAGCCGCCCTGAGTCTTTGGAGAGGGGTGGCATATAAATTGAATTAAATTGAAATTGAAAATTGAAATTGATTGTCCCAACTGGCTTTTAGGTATAAAGCAGGCAGCTTTCTCCTGTCTCCCAAGCCCATTTCTACACACCACTTGTATTTGCCTCCGAGATCTTTGCATCCAAGTTCTGTTAGCGCCTACGTGTATATTTCCATCAGCCTCCTATTTACAGTTAGAGCAGATGGTGTGTCATTATAAGGCAATATAATGCAATCATAAGCCTGAAAGACACGAGGCTTTTCTTTCCACAGTCCTTTCAGTTAACAGATTGAATCCTAGTTGGGAGAAAATGTCATTTCTTTGTCATGCAAATCCACAGAAATATGATAGGGATGCTAGTTATTTAAGAATGTTGCTTCAGCAAGTGCATCTATCCCAGGGATGAGAAATTCTATACCGTATGAGCCTCTCTGTATATTATTAATTGTAGGCCAGGGCAATGGAGCATAATTTCTCTAATGGAGGGGACAAAGAAGGAAAGGACCATCTCTGTTATTTATACATAACTGCCTTGCCAACGTTCAACATTTAGGAAAGGAAGTGAAATTGTTGCACGGCAATTCTGCACTTTTGTATTGGCGCAACAAGCTTTTTCCCTTCTCCTTCAAGTGGCAATTGCACTTACCACTCATTCTTCAAATAATAATAATAATAATAATAGTAGCACCACAGCAACCAGTGGGCTCTTGAAATGTTATTATGTCCTCCTCCCACTCAAAAGACTTAGTGGTGCTCTTGGCGCTGGGAAAGTGTGACGTTAAAGGCCCAAAAGAAAAATAAAAAAGCATTGGCTGCTGTGAAGAATCACAGAAAGAGCTAGTTTCGGGTAGAAAAAAAGCACTTTTGAAGTCTGAAGGATGGGAAGGGCGATTGGTCACTGCTGGAGCTGGAAAGATTTGGTTGACCGTGGAAAGAAATAAGATAATAATACGTTTGAACGTTTCTCTTAGGCCTATTGTTGGAAAGTTATGACAAAGCAGCCATCTACTTAGTGTTACATATATTGACGGCAGCTGGAATTACATATGCTAAATATTGGGAAAATGTGAACACCCCACCGGATGATGACATAATTAGGAAAATTTGGGATTGTGCTGAAATGGAGAGAGAGAGAGAGACTAAGAGAGAGAGAGAGAGAGAGAAACCAAGAGAGAGAGAGTGAGAGACCAAGAGAGAGAGAGTGAGAGAGACTGAAAGAGAGAGAGAGAGAGAGAGAGAGACTGAAAGAGAGACTGAGAGAAAGAGAGAGGGGGGAGAGAGAGAGACCGAGAGAGAGAGAGACTGAAAGAGAGCGAGACTGAGAGAGAGAGAGACTGAAAGAGAGAGAAAGAGAGACTGAGAGAGAGAGAGAGACAGAGAGGGAGGGAGAGAGGGGGAGAGAGAGAGAGAGACCAAGAGAGAGAGAGAGACTGAAAGAGAGAGAGACAGAAAGAGAGAGAGAGAGAGAGACTGAGAGAGAGAGATTGAAAAAGAGAGAGAGAGAGACAGAGAGAGAGGGAGGGAGGGGGAGAGAGAGAGACCAAGAGAGAGAGAGACTGAAAGAGAGACAGAGACTGAGAGACTGAGAGAGACAGAGAGAGAGAGAGAGAGAGAGAGAGAGAGAGAGAGAGAGAGAGAGAGAGACTGAAAGAGAGACTGAGAGAGAGAAAGAGGGAGGGAGGGAGAGAAAGAGAGAGACTGAGAGACTTAACTTTAAAAATTAAATATAAAGAAGACTCGAAATATTACAGGACATGGAATAAATTTTACGAATGGATAGAGACAAGAGGTAGAAATGAGAGGGAAGTTTATGAATGTCAGTAGAACAAAAGTGTATAAAACTATGGATGTCATATAGAAAAATTTGTAAATAAGCTAATGTAAGTAGAAACTTAGTTGAAGTTTTCTTTTATTTCCTTTTCTTTTGTTTTTGGTTGTATTGTTGCAATTACTGTTAACATAGTACAGTTATAGTTATTAGCATGTATGTTAGATTTACTATTAATCTTCTCATCGTTCCTATCACCCATCTCCTCTCATTTATGACTGTATGACTGTAACCTTGTTGCTGGTATCCTTACGATTTATATTGACTGCTTTCTAGTATGATTTGATTGCTTATTTGTTCCTTATGACTATCATTAAGTGTTGCGCCTTATGATTCTTGACGAATGTATCTTTTCTTTTATGTACTGCGAGAGTGTATGCACCAAGACAAATTCCTTGCGTGTCACACTTGGCCAATAAAGAATTCTATTCTATATTATCATTGATCTCTCTCTGGCTTTGCTTTATTTGCATTGTTATCCTGACATGGCACTGTCTTTTCAATAAAATAAAATTTAAAAAAGTTTGAACATCTGGCTGGCTGTGTAGTGAACCAAAATAATAATAAAATGGCAAATGCAGAAACTTTTAAATACACGAATAAGTCAAGTGATTGAATCATTAGCTTTGCTGTCAAGGGATTTTTCTTCTAGAGACAACGATAGTAAAAAAAAAAAATTGTCCTTTACTTATGACCGTAATGGAGCCAGTCCATTCTGGTCATAACCCATGATTTAATTTAATTTTAATTTATCGAATTTCTATGCCGCCCAACTCCCAAAGGACTCTGATGGTTGTAAAACGGGTCAAACCCATGTGACCCACCCAATTTTGTAAGCTTTTTGCAGCAGTCATTAAGTGGATACCATGGTTATTAAGAGAACCTATCTGTGGTTTGCTATGGGCTGATTTTGCCAAGACCAGAAAGTAAATGCTACATTTTGGCAAAAATGTCATACAATATAGTTATGTGACCGTGAGATGTGCAAATGGGATATGTGTGGGCCAGTTGCCAAGTGACCAACATGCAGGGCGATGGTGATGCAAGGAGATGACCTTGCATCAAAGTGAGGGAAGGGTCAAACACACCATTAATTTGGAGTTGCTATGCTCCCACAAGAGAGCAAGGTCCAGCTCTCCCTTGAATTTTGTTGACCCTCTAGCATCAATTTGCCTTGACCATTAATAGATCAGATTCTTGTGTATACAGTAGGTAGCATGTAATAAACTTGCATTGCTTTGAACTCAACTCCTGCTCTTAGTTACTAGTGCCTGTCAGGTGGTGGCTGTTGGAACTTCAGATCCAGGCTGTAAGTACTCCCAGGGAAGTCCATCATAACTTCCAATGGTTGCTAAGCAACTAGTCAGAAGTCAAAGACAACCATGTAAACACATAGGGCAATAGAGTTAACCAAGATTCAGTACAAAGACTGACAGGTGCAAAGGATCAGGACTATTTGTTAAGTGGCAGTAGCACTTATGCTTATATACTTAAATGTATGATTTATTGGGTTAGGGATTTTCTGTTTCCACTGTGAGTTGTATTGTGTTGGGGGGGGGTGTGCACTGAGGGAGCTCCACCAATCTCATTGTACATATGTTGTGCAGTGACAATAAAGGTTGTTATTGTTATTATTACTATTACTATTATTATTATTATTATTATTATTATTATTATTATTACTACTACTTCTACTACTACTATTACTATTATACAAAAATAATTACAGTACAGTAGTGGAAAAGAATTATAAATAAATAAATAAATCATTAAAATGCAGTATATTTTAATGATTTTTCTATAGTTTCCCCCCCGCCCCACTGCTGTACTGTAATTATTTTTATTTTACATCCACTTTATCATGACATTTTTAATTTATTCCACTTCATTGTTCTACTTCAATAACAATTTGTATGAATGTCCTAGTAGGTGATCTGGGTTTTGTATAAGCATTTCAAATGCTTACAGAAACAAATGTTTTATAGCAATTGTCTCAGAATTATAACACCATGAGCTATCCGGCCGATCCCGTATTCCAGAGCTCTAGTGATAGGACTGGCCCATTGGTCATCCCGGAGCAGCTCCTCCACCGGTGTGCGCTGCGGACCACCTAAATTTTCCACCTGTTGGTGGACCTCTGAACCAGAAAGTCCAGGTGCCTCTTGGGAAAAAAAAAAGCACCTTTACAAAATGGATAACCAACAGTGAAATTGGCGCTGTCCACTTTCAAGTGCTGAAACGAAACGAGGGACATTTTCTGGGCTCAGAAACTAACCAGGGTCGGGCCTATTATTGATCTATTCTATTCATTTGATCTATAGAGCTGGAGCAACTCTGAGGGCATAACTGCCTTTAAAACCTGAACCCGAACAACTTCAATCCGTGTGAGAACAACCCAAATAATCTCAATCTTACCTTAATATTCTATTCTGTTCTGTTCTGTTCTGTTCTATTCTAATTCTATTCTATTCTACTCTACTCTACTCCTATTCTATGTTCTGTGCTATTCTATTCTATTCTATTCTATTCTATTCTACTCTACTCTACTCTACTCTACTCTACTCTACTCTACTCTACTCTGTTCTCAAATCAACTAAATGGACTTCAACAAATCATATGCCCAGTGACACGCCTTTGTGTGAAAAGCTGGGGCACCCTAATCTCAGGAGGAATGCTGTTTCGGATGACTGTCTTCATATTCCAAACTCTTTTGTATTTTGTATTATTGTATTTATTGTCCACTTTGCTTTCTGCGCCGCGTGTGTAAAATACTTCTGAGCAGCGCAGATCAAACTCCTGCCAGCCCCGCTTTCTTCCTCGCCTTCCATTCGCTCGTTCGACGCTGGGGCTCCGCCTTCCGCTCCGCTTGAGCCCCGCCGCTCGCCGTCGCCCCGTTGCCATGGCTACGTAAGCGGCGCGGCCTACTTTCGCCGCGAAGCCTGGGGGAGACGTTTACCCGACGAACCGAATCGGCCGACGGGGTTGTTGCAGCAAGCCGTTATGTCTTTCCGCGATCTCCGGAGTGAGTCGAACGGGTCCGGGGGGCGGGTGGGACGGCCCGATGCAGAGAGTCCCAAGCGAGCCTTAATCACCCGAACGGGGCGCCCCGCACCCCATTACCAAAGAGCTCAGGGCAGCGAATGTGACACACACACACACATCCCACCCCGCTTTGATCCATACAACAACCTTGGCAGGTAGGAGTCCCGGGAGGACTAAGAATAGATGGCCTGCAAGAATCATCCCGACCACAGAGGGCAGCAAAGAGGCGGGAGGCAAATCTCGGCTCGCTGCTGCCATCTAGAGGCCGCCTACAGCCATCCAAACTAACAAAAGCTATTTTTCCCTGGAAGCTTTAAAATGATGTGGAGTCCCATCGTCCCCAGCCAGCATGGTGTGTGTGTGAATCTGTGTGGATGTGTGTGTGAGAGAGAGAGATGGAGAGGGAGGGAGGCAGAGAGAGAGAGAGACAGAGACAGAGAGAGAGAGAGACAGAGACTGAAAGAGAGACCGAGGGAGGGAGAGACAGAGTGAGAGAGAGAGAGAGAGACTGAAAGAGACTGAAAGAGAGAGAGAAAGAGAGAGACTGAAAGGGAGACAGAGAGAGAGGGAGGGAGGGAGGAAGGGGGAGAGAGAGACACACACACAGAGAGAGAGACTGAAAGAGAGAGAGAGACACAGAGAGAGAGACTGAAAGAGAGAGAGAGACTGAGGGAGGGAGGGAGAGAGAGAGAGAGATCAAGAGAGACAGACTGAAAGAGAGAGAGACTGAAAGAGAAGACCGAGAGAGAGAGAGACTGAAAGAGAGACCGAGAGAGAGAAAGGGAGGGAGAGAGAGAGAGAGACTGAAAGAGAAAGACTGAGAGATTGAGAAAGAGAGAGAGAGACTGAAAGAGAGAGAGAGACTGAAAGAGAGATTGAGAGAAAGAGAGAGGGAAGGAGGGAGAGAGAGAGACTGAAAGACTGAAAGAGAGAGAGACTGAAAGAGAGACCGAGAGTAAAAGAGAGAGAGGGAAGGAGAGAGAGAGAGATGAAGAGACTGAAAGAGAGAGAGAGAGAGACTGAAAGAGAGACTGAGAGAGAGAGAGAGATTAACACACGAGAAGGGCATCAGATTAGGAGAAACCGCTCAGTTCCTAAATTAAAATAATGCTAATGCCAATAACTGTGTTTAACTTGTATGCCACCCAACTCTCAGCAGTGAAAACGATGAAAAGTGGGGCTCCTCCCGATCTCTACTTTCTACTGCTTTATTGCTTTCTCCTAGGTTTAATTGTCAGCACACACACACACACACACCCGATGTCATTGGGAGCCTCTCAATTTAATAAAATTGTGATAAAGGATGTGTAGGGTGCCTTTTGGCCTCTGGTACCCTTTTGGCCTCCCTCTAAGGACCCATGTGATGAAAAGCTGTTGAGTCAGGAAAAAAAACTGACTCCCCTGGATTTTAGTTCAGGTCTGAAAATTTTATCTAATTGAAGAAGCGAGTCAGTCTGTCTTCCTGTATTAGAGGCCAAAGAAGAGGAGATTCTCATTTTGGGGGATGGGGGTTTCTTGGGATGCAATGATCAGATCAATGCTGGTGCCACATGAAGCTAATATGTTGAAGGTTGGACATATTTCACACAATATGTTTACCCAGGTTAAATAAAGAATAGAATAGAATAGGAATAGGAATAGGAATAGGAATAGGAATAGGAATAGGAATAGGAATAGGAATAGGAATAGGAATAGGAATGGAATGGAATGGAATGGAATGGAATGGAATGGAAGAAAGAAAGAAAGAAAGAAAGAAAGAAAGAAAGAAAGAAAGAAAGAAAGAAAGAAAGAAAGAAGAGAAAGAAAGAAGAGAAAGAAAGAAGAGAAGAGAAGAGCAAGAGCAGAGCAATAGACTAATATAGAGTATAGAATATAGAGTATAGAATAGAATGTAGAGTAGAGTGGAGTGGAGTAGGGTAGGGTAGGGTAGGGTAGGGTAGGGTAGGGTAGGGTAGAGTAGAGTAGAGTAGAGTAGAGTAGAGTAGAGTAGAGTAGAGTAGAGTAGAGTAGAATAGAGTACTTCCAGTGGTGGAGCACCCACAACGTCTGGAGGCAAGTTGTTCCACTGATTAATTGTTCTAAACTGTCAGGAAATTCCTTCTTAGTTCTTGGTTCTCCTTAGTTCTCTCCTTGATTAGTTTCCATCCATTGCTGCTTCTTCTGCCCTCAGGTGCTTTGGAGAATAGCTTGACTCCCTCTTCCTTATGGCAGCCCCTGAGATATTGGAACACTGCTATTATGTCTCCCCTAGTCCTTCTTTTTCACTAGACTGGACATACCCGATTCCTGAAAATATTTTCGTATGTTTTAGCCTCCAGCCCCCTAATCCGCTTTGTTGCTGTTCTCTGCACTCTTTCTAGAGTCTCAACATCTTTTTTTACATTGTGGCGACCAAACAACAACAAAAAAAAAGACTATAAATTAATTGAATAAAAAATAAACTGCAGAAAAAGTAGCGGATTGAAGTTAAAATGGGGTCTCAATAAAGAACAAAGTTGGATTGGTTTAGTTTTGTACATGTAGTCCTCGACTTAAGACCACAATGGAGCCCAACATTTATGTGGCTAAATGAACCATTGCATTTGTAAAGTTAGTAATAGGGTTGTTAAGTGAATCTGGATTCTCCATTGACTTTGCTTGTCAGAAGGGTGCAAAAATGGATCACATGAGCCCAGGATTTGCTTAAGGACTGGATGATTCACTTAACAACTGCGGTGATTCGCTTAAGAATCATGGCAAAAACAGGTGCAGATCACCAGAACAGCCTTCTTTAGAAACGGAAATTCTGGTCCCAATTTCCATTGCAAGCCGAGGACTACCTATATATGGGAGTAGATCTCTAAAAGTACCCTTAATACAGTGTTTCTCAACCTTGGTAGCTTGAAGATGGGTGGACTTCAACTCCCAGAATCCCCCAGCCAGCAGTGCTGGCTGGGGTATTCTGGGAGTTGAAGTCCCCCCATCTTCAAGCTTCCAAGGTTGAGAAACACTGCCTTAATAGTTTATGACCCATATTTTAAGACAACGTAAAGAAAAGCTGACATAATTCTGCTTTTTATAAATAGGCAAATACTGCCAACAACCCATCGCGATATCTTATTTTTCATACTCATGGTACTAATGCTGAAGCTTATGACTAATTCTGAGTCACCTTTTCTGACAAACTCTACTTATCTGCTGTTTTCTGCACTTCGTTTTCATTTGTTGGCAGGCCACGCGTTCAAAGTGTAGCACGCAAAATGATTTCTGCTGCGAAACCTCTGCCGCTGCCCTCGTCTAGTGTCTTGTGCTCTCCCTGGGGAAGAATTCCTTTACAAGTTCATTGCCTTCAGTTCTGTCTTCCCAGAGGTCGCATAACTACACTAACCCATAATTGTGATTTCTTTCCTTTTTGCCTTTACTGCTTGTTGCTTGTTTCCAGTTTTGGTGATTTGTAAACCACGGTTAGTGAATTCATGTTCTGGTTTGTCATTTTATTCAAGAAACCCAAGATCTGGAATGATGCATTAAAACCCAGCCACCAAATCAGGGGTTTTTTTTTGGATGGACAGGCCCAAGAATGTCCTTTCTTTTCACAGAAGAAAAAGATGTGGTTGTTGCAATGACCGATATTAAGCCTAGCATTAAATCTTACCCCATCAATTTCGCTGGTGAATTCCTGTTTGTCTGTTGCAAGCCACTATAGCCTGTCTTGAATAGACAGTCAATAACTTGACTGTTTACCACCTATATTACCGAAGTGCGGTGGCTTATGTGGAAGTCCGTGTTTGAGACCCAAGTGCTGCTGTGTGGGAGAATGAGCTCCCGTCTTTCGCTCTAGCTCAGTGATGGCTAACCTTTTTGCCATCACCTGCCAGGAAGGGGGGGGGGGAGGGTCGCGTGCGCACGTGCCCACGCGCATGCGTGCGCAACCCCCTCACCCCTCACCACCACCCCGCTCATGGCACATGATGGCCTGGTAGGCCCTCTTTCAGGAAGTGACATTTTTTGCTGTCCCCAGCCTCCAGAACCTCTCTAGGAGTCTCTAGGAGCCTCTCTCTCTAGGAGCCTCTCTAGGAGTCTCTGGAGGCTGGGGACAGGAAAAAACGTCACTTCCTGTCCCACCGGGAGTCGGGAAATGGGCCCTTTCAGCCTCCGTAGGGCCTCCAAGGGAGTGGGAAAGGCTGTTTTCGCCCTTCCCAGATACACAGAGAGGATCTGGAGCCAGGTAAGAAAGAAAAACGGGCCTTTCCCACCCCGCCCACAAAACAGGAGCGTGCGGGGGGGAGTGCCAGAACCGGAAAAGCAGCTCTCCGCCGTGCATGCGCGTGCCGGAAACCAGAAACTCAGCTTCCTTGCGCATGTATGTATGCCCCTACCTGGACCGTGATGCCCTACGCATAGTCACTCATGCGCTCGTCATCTCCCGGATCGACTACTGCAATGTTCTCTACATGGGGCTGCCCCTGAAGACCACTCGGAGGCTTCAGCTGGTGCAGAATGCGGCCGCGCGGGTAGTGATGGGAGTGTCCCGACACTCTCATGTTACACCCTTCCTGCGGGATCTGCATTGGCTACCAGTTGCCCTCTGGGTGAGATTCAAGGTGCTGGTAATCACCTATAAAGCCCTACATGGCTTAGGCCTGGGGTATTTGGCGGACCATCTGCGGCCAGCGACAGCTCCCCATCGCCCGGTGCGTTCCCACAGGGAGGGCCTCCTTGGGGTGCCGTCGGCCAGACGATGTCCCTAGGGAGCGGGCCTTCTCTGTGGGCGCACCTACCCTGTGGAATCAGCTCCCCCTGGGGCTCCAGGTGGCCCTTGACCTTCGCTCTTTCCGCCGTGGCCTTAAAACATGGTTATTTTGCCTGGCCAGCTTGGACTGAAGGGGTTTTAGAGGGGATTTTAATGGTTTTTATAGTTTTATTGGTTTTTTTTTTTTTTTTAATTGAACTTTGTGTGTTTTATTGTTGTGAGCTGCCCTGAGTCCTTTCGGAGATAGGGCGGCATATAAGTCCAAATAATAAATAATAAATAAATAAATGTATGTGCACCAAGGAGCTGCTTTTTCAGTTTCCGGCACTCCCGTGCATGCAAAGACCAACTGCCTGGAACCTGGAAGAGCAACTGGGAACAGCTGGTGTGCCCAGAGAGATGGCTCTGTGCACCACTTCCGGCACGCGTGCCATAGATTCATCATCATGGCCCTAGGAGATAAGGCTTCATGTATCTTGGAGGAGCTCAAATTTATGTCACTTGCAACTATACATTGATTCCAAACTAGGCCCTCACTTGATCCCTTCTTCCAACCTAGCTGGCAGTTTCCAAGCATTTTTAGAGAATTTCCGTGAATTTATTTATAGGGTTGTAGTCCATCTTTTTGTGTACAGATAGTCCTTGACTTACAACCATTCGTCCAGTGACCGTTCGAAGTTACGACGACGCTGAAAAAAGTGACCTGGTGCATCCCCATGGTCCCATGATCAAAATGTGGATGGTTGGTAATGGCTCATATTTATGACGATGGCAGCGTCCTGGGGTCACGTTATCGCAACCTCCTGACCGGGGTGGGTTCTACTTACCTTTACTACCGGTTTGCAATGGGGCTGTGCGCGCGAGCGAACATGGGTCAGGGTCAGTGGGCGGAGCCTCCCGCTGGTTTTACTACCGGTTCTATAGAACCGGTGCGAATCGGGGGCAACCCACCACTGCTCCTGACAAGCAAAATCATGGGGAAGTCAGATTCGTTTAACCGCTGTGTTACTAATTTACAAATTGAAAGTGATTCGCTTAACAACTCTGGCAAGAAAGGACGTAAATGGGGGCAAACCTCACTTAACCAACAGTCTTGCTTTGCAATGGAAATTTGGGGCTCAATTGTGGTCGTAAATCAAGGACTGTCTGTACTCTTCATGAATATCTCTTAGTAGCAGAATATCGAGTGCAATTTTCCCATTCCAGCATGGAAGAAAATTAAGATGTAATGTACTTGAATTTATTAAAGGTTTCCTATTTATTTTTTGCCCAAAAGATTTTACTGAGATGATGAGGGCTCTGGGCTATCCCCGGCTTATCTCCATGGAGAATTTTCGGACTCCAAATTTCATGCTGGTTTCAGAAATACTCCTTTGGCTGGTGAAAAGGTTGGTACTTAGCTTTAATTTGAAAATAAATATCAGCAACTGCACACACCGTTCTTGTGAAATGCTTGGAGCTTTCTAAAAGAGTTTAAAATTGAAGTTGAAGTATTCTGGAAGATGTCCAGTTGAAAAAAATAAATAAAAGGTTGCAACCAAAATATATTCAAAGCTTTAAAAAATATTGACGCTTGATTGTCAGTTTATACCATGTGTGTTGTTTCTCTGTGGAAGTTCAAACATATTTTTTTGAGATTAAAATATCTTTCCTTAGTTTGTTTTGCATTTGAAATTAAACAGAGGAATTTTCTTCTAATGAATTAAAAAGACTGGTAAGATATATGGGGTTGGGGGAAAAAAGCGGAGTTAAGATTTGTTGTGTATTTTGTAAACAAAACATTTTGGTGATACACAACCTGAAATTCCTGGGTTATCTGCAGTTTCAAACTTCAAGGTTTCGGGATAGGCCAGAGGTCCTGCAAAAATTGCTATTTCAATTGTAGTTTGCAGCAGGACAGAAGATGGAAACTATTAAGCAATTACATTAAACTAAATTAGATTAAATTGAAATTCAGTTACCGGTAAGTTTATTTTTGGGACTGGCCCTGCCCACTTCTCATCCCATGTTCTTTTTGTGTGTGACACCCATCACACCATGAGTCCTGGTGGTGCAGTGGTTAAAAATGCAGTATTACAGGCTAACTCTGCCTACAGTCTGGAGTTCAATCCTGACCTGCTCAAAGTTGACTCAGCCTTCCATCCTTCCAAGGTCGGTAAAATGAGGATCCAGATTGTTAGGGGCGAATAGACTGACTCTGTAAACCGTTTAGAGCAGCGGTCTGCAACCTTAAATACTCAGAGCCATTTGGACCCGTTTCCCACAGAAAAGAAAACACCGGGAGCCACAAAACCTGGGTGGGCGTGGCCAACTCGATGACACTCACTTCCACCAGTCACATGACAACCCCCCTAGCCGTGCCTACCCAGCTGGTCATTAGGGCAGAGAACCAGTTGTTAAAAAACACCGGGAACCACAAAATCCTTTTGACACATCTCTCTCTCCCCTCCCTCTCTCCCTCTTTCTCTCTCCCTCTCTCTGAATCTCTCTGCCTCTGCCCTGGCCATTTCTCCATCCCCCGCCATCACCCTTACCTTCTCAGGCCAGGCGAGGAGTGACTGGGAGAGGAGGGCCAGCCAGTGGTGGGATCACCTGACAGGGAGCCATAGTAGAGGGCCCAAAGAGCCACAAGCGGCTCCGGAGCCTCAGGTTGCTGACCCCTGGTTTAGAGAGAGAGAGAGAGCTGTAAAGCACTGTGAAGTGCTATATAAGTCTAAGTGCTATTGCTATCACACCACTCAAAATCCAGAGGCAGTCCTTAGCCCATAAAAAGTTATATGCTTCTGCCTTGAAGATTAGGCAAAATAGATTACTGTGATTCAGTTTGGGAATTGTTCCAGTAAGAACTCAAAAAATATGTCAAAAGAATTAGCTTTCTTTTAGAGAGACCTGTCATTTTCTTTGAAGAGCAGAGACAGCTTTATGCCTTATTCAGTTCTGAGTTTAAAATAGTCTTCAGGTGACTGTTTCCTCCTCCTCTCTGCAGTGAGATTAAAGGTTAGCATGAAAGTCTGTAAAGTTGTCTCAAGTACAGCTAGCCCTTGACTTATGGCCACAGTAGGGATTCATGCCTTATTTTACAACCTTTTTTGCCATGGTTTTTAGAATTGAATAGAATTCTTTATTGGCCAAGTGTGATTGGACACACAATGAATTTGTCTTGGCGCATACGCTCTCAGTGTACATAAAAAAACAAGATACATTCATAAAGAATCATAGAATCATAAATTAGAATAGAACTAGAATAGAATAGAACTAGAATAGAATAGAATAGAATAGAATAGAATAGAACAGAACAGAACAGAACAGAACAGAACAGAACAGAACAGAACAGAACAGAACAGAATAGAATAGAATTCTTTATTGGTCAACTGTGATTGGACACACAAGGAATTTGTCTTTGGTGCATACGCTCTCAGTGTACATAAAAAGACAAGATACGTTCATCAAGAATCATAAGGTACAACACATAATGATAGTCATAGGGTACACATAAGCAATCAAATCATACTAGGAAACAATCAATATCAATATAAATCTTAAGGATACCAGCAACAAAGTTACAGTCATGCAGTCATAAGTGGGAGGAGATGGGTGATAGGAACGATGAGATTAATAGTAATGCAGACTTAATGAATCACTTCAGTGTTGAGGGAATTATTTGTTTAGCAGAGTGATGGCGTTCAGGAAAAAACTGTCCTGGTGTCTAGTTGTTCTGGTGTGCAGTGCTCTATAGTGTTGTTTTGAGGGTAGGAGTTGAAACAGTTTATGTCCAGGATGTGAGGGGTCTGTAAATATTTTCCCAGCCCTCTTTTTGATCCGTGCAGTATACAGGTCCTCAATGGAAGGCAGGTTGGTAGCCATTGTTTTTTCTGCAGTTCTAACTATCCTCTGAAGTCTGTCTCTCTCTCTCTCTCTTTTTTTTATTGAAAAAGTTTTTCAAATACAAATTTTTCCCCCTTCCCTCCCTAACCCTCCCTTACCCTCCCCTCCCCCCATGGCTTCTCCAGTATGAAATCCAAATCGAAATCCCATTATATAATACTTTATCACCCATTTACACCACCCCCTATGTACTATATATTTCTTCCTAACATTCTGTCATTGCATCCCCTATATGCTATACATTTCTAGACAATATTCAGCTATGAAACTATCTAGTAGATCCTGATTTAATATTTATTCATAAATATTAAGTCTGTGTCTCTCTTGTTGGGTTGCAGAACTAAGTGCAGAATTAAGGGAATCACTTGGTCGTTAAGCAAATCCAGCTTCCCCGGTTGATTTTGCTCGTTGGAAGCCAGCTGGGAAAGTTGCAAATGGAGATCATGCGACATCACCCCCCCCTCCCCAAGACACTGCAACTGTCATAAATATATGCACCGAACTGCAAGCCATTTTGAACAGCTCAGAGTCACCTGAACCGTGAGATGGGCGGCAAATAAATTTAATAAATAAACACCTGTAACATAAAGGAATGTAAACATTTCAGTTCAGATAAATGCAAAGGAGATGCTGGGGCACCAGCTTCATTCTACATCTGTTTCCTTTTGCAGATGCTTGTTTCTTTTTTTTTTCTCTTGAACAATTTCATTAGTTTATAATATAGTCATAGCACTTAGACTTATATACCGCTTCACAGTGCTTTGCAGCCCTCTCTAAGCGATTTTTACAGAGTCAGCCTCTTGCCCCCAACAATCTGGGTCCTCATTTTACCCACCTCGGAAGGATGGAAGGCTGAGTCAACTTTGAGCTGGTCAGGATTGAACTCTTGGCAGTCGGCAGAATTAGCCTGCAATACTGCATTCTACCACTGGCAGGGAGGGAGGGAGGGACGGAGGGAGGGAGGGAGGGAAGGAAGGAAGGAAGGAAGGAAGGAAGGAAGGAAGGAAGGAAGGAAGGAAGGAAGAGCAGCTCTCTTTTACCCACCTCAGAAGGATGGAAGGCTGATCGTCAGAGGTATTTAAAAGAAAAAGAGCCTCTGCCGATCAGGCAACTCAGCTGGGATCATCAGAGCCTTTTGAAAGCAATCTTGAGCTGGTCAGGATCGAACTCTTGAACAGTGACTTAGCCTGCAGTACTGCATTCTAACCACTGCGCCGCCATGGCTCTTATATATAGCATACAAAGAAAATACAAAACTAAATAGTAGGGAAGTTAGGGAAGGGAGAAGAGAAAAATGGGGGAAGCAAGGGGAAAACAGAAAAAAAAAAGGCATTGACTTCTGACTCCCTTTGGTGCAGTAGAATAAAGCACTAACATCAAACCTCAACCTTTTACTTTTACATAATGTTATAAACTAGCCATTTCTATAACAACAAATCTATCTAAAACCCAAAGTGCTTAATTCTGTGTCTATTTCCTTTTGCAGATACGAGCCTCAGACAGATATCCCTTCTGATGTTGAAACAGAGCAGGACCGGGTTTTTTTCATTAAGGCTGTTGCTCAGTTTATGGTGAGTTTATTTATTTAATGTCCCTGAAGGATCAAATACAAAATATGAAATTCAGTACCAGAGTGCTCTCCAGTTAATTTTTGAATGAAAACACTTCAGGTACACACATACACAAATAGAATGATCACACTTTTTTATTCTTGTGTATATTTGTTGTTTTTTAACAGTCGCGTGGTCGATTGTCGTTGTGAACCACCCTGAGTCCTCGGAGATAGGGCGGCATACAAATTTTATAAATAAATAAATAAAATAAATAAAAATAGATCCAGGTTGCATTGTGGATCTGCAAGAGCTTTAGAAAGAGCAGGATCCTTTTAAAACAAGTAATCCCATTAACAAAAGTGCTGCAGCCTTTGCAAAAAAAAAAAAAAAAGGCCACATGGTATGGGCAAAACTGATGTGCCAATTAACTGAAGAACTGATCAACTGTAAATTTCACCCCCGGTGAACTAAAGCAATAAAATTCCTGTGCAGAATTTCTCTTTTGGTTAATTAGGAACTGGCTGGGGCGTTTGCTACGCTGGGATGAATCACTGCTCAAGCATTCTTTTTCTTCCCTGTGTTAGAATTATAGGATCTCGCTGAAAGTACTTCGGTTTTGGGCTAAAACATATTTGATGTATTGTTAGGATATAGGACTGGAATCAGAGAAGCTGGATTCAGCCACGGAGACATCGCCCATGTCTTTGGGTCAATTATGATTTCAGGTCAACCTATCTGACAGGTTGGCTCATGCAGGAATAACATCAGAGAAAACGTTGCCATGGATGCTACCTCAAATTGTCTGGAGAAAAGACAAATAAACATAACACAGAAATACATCGAATAAAAATTGGCTCTTGCAAAAAAAAACAAAAAAAAATTGAAAGCAGGCTATAGATCCCAGCAATTGTGGCACCTAGTCAGAAGGCACGTAGGTCATAGAAGAACAGAGTTGGAAGGGAGGTCTTCTTGTCCTACCCCTTGGCCATGCAGGAGACCCTAGACCAGGGATGTCAAACTCGATTTCATTGAGGGCTGCATCAGGGTTGCGTTTGACTTTGGGGGGCCGGGGTAGGCGTGGCCAGCTTGACGTCACTCGTGTCGGGGGTGCCTGTAGTGGCCAGAGCGCTCTGCCAGTGAAAATGGGCTCCCGAGTTCCATTTTCAGCTGCAACGGCTTCCTGCAGCCCTCCACCAGTGAAAACGGAGCTCGGGAGGGCCTCACACAGCCCTCCTGAGCTCCATTTCCGCTA
This sequence comes from Pantherophis guttatus, assembly GCF_059756535.1. NCBI lineage: Eukaryota > Metazoa > Chordata > Lepidosauria > Squamata > Colubridae > Pantherophis > Pantherophis guttatus. Next base: position 10,581,079 of record NC_142076.1, on the reverse strand, counting down.
GCAGAGGCACTGCGGGCCAGTCCTTTGCTGTTTCCAGAATGGCCCTGTGGGCCAGATCTAAGCATCCCACAGGCCGGATCCAGCCCGGGGCCTTGAGTTGACACCCCTGCCCTATATCATTCCGGACAAATGACCATCCAGTCTCTCCTTGAAAACTTCCAGTGATGGAGCATCTGCAATGACCTATTTTAATTTCCTGAGTTGGAAATCATTTGGGAATTCTCTATAAATAGCTATGACCCACTTCATCCTCAGACAGAAACATACATGGGGAGAGGTAGATGAGCCTTCATTTCTTGTTCCAACAGGCCACCAAAGCTCACATAAAACTCAACACCAAGAAGCTTTACCAAGCCGATGGCTATGCTGTGAAGGAGCTGCTGAAGATCACCACGGTGCTTTACAACGCCATGAAGAGCAAGGGGATGGAAACCACAGCTATGGGCGAAGAAGACGTCGGCAAATTCAAATTTGATCTGGGTTCCAGAGTAAGGAACTTTGAATTTCTTCTTTTATGCGCTGAGTCTCACCTTTCCTCTTGAGGCTTAAAGCATCAGTTAAGTGATACGTAAGTTCCTTTAAGGGACATGGTGGCTCAGTGGCTAAGATGCTGAACTTATCGATCGAAAGGTCAGCAGTTCAGCGGTTCGAATCCCTAGTGCCGCGTAACGGGGTGAGCTCCCGTTACTTGTCCCAGCTTCTGCCAACCTAGCAGTTCGAAAGCAGGTAAAAAATACAAGTAGAGAAATAGGGACTGCCTTTGATGGGAAGGGAACGGCGTTCCATGCGCCTTTGGCATTGAATCATGCCAGCTACATTATCACAGAGATGTCTTCGGACAGCGCTGGCTCTTCGGCTTTGAAATGGAGATGAGCACCGCCCCCTAGAGTGAGGAACGACTAGCACATACCTTATTTTCTGGAGTATAAGACGCTCTGGACTATAAGACGCACCTACCTTTTTTGGTGAGGAAAACAAGAAAAAGAAATCTGCCTCTGCCTCCCAGCAATTTTGCCTCGTTGCAGCAAACAGCAAACAACATGCTTTACTTTCATTTTCGTTTTCAGCATAGCTTAATTAGCACAAGGGAAAAAAATCCCTGCTCCCAGCAATTTACCTCCTTGCAGCAAGCAGCAGAGACCCAAGCAAAACCGCTGAGAGCAAAACAGCTGAGAGTCGGGAGGCCGATCCAATCAACTTGTGCTAATTAGGCTGTGCTGACGCTGAAACGAGCTGTTTCTTCTTGCTGCTTGCTGCAAAGATGTAAATTGCTGGGAGGCAATAGGCCAAAGGGTGGGGGCCAGTGGTGGGGCAGGGCTACATTCGGTGTATAAGATTCACCTAAATTTTCACCCCCTTTTAGGGAGGAAAAAGATGCGTCTTATACTCTGAAAAATACGGTATGTGCGATGGGAACCTTTACCTTTATGTTGATCTCCTCAAGAAGAAAGTGACCAGGTTGATGGAAACATCTGGGAAAGTTATGAGAATTGGCCTTAATGTATGCAAGCATTCTTTCCCCATTGAGAAAGCCAATTGTGTTTTCTGCGAATGGTATGATGTAGACCAAATAGCATCTATGGTGACTTTCGGTAAGAAGGTGATGTGGTCCTTCTCCCATCCCCTCAATCCAGACCAAGAGCACATTCCAGCTTGGAATTTCGTGCAGCTCCTTTTCCTTCAAAATCGAAAAGGTCTGTGAGAGTAACGTAACGCCCAGCTTTAAAGCTCACCAACTCACAAAACAAATAAATTATTCAGATCCATTGAAGCCCGTGCACAAATGATTACGGTTATTAATCTGCTTGGAGAACAGGCACTTCCAAACAGACTCTCATCTCAGTATACGGCTTTAGTTAGAAGCCATTCCCTCTCCACTCCTCCCTGCTAACCCCTTTTGGAATGGTAAACTCTGATTTGTCCAAATGTCCGTTTAGATCAGCGACTTGAAGACAGCCAGGCACCTCGCTTCAGAAATCACTTTGAAAGGAGCGTCTCTGTATGATTTGTTGGGCAAAGAAGTGATGCTGAGGGTAAGTCGACAAAGAAACATTTCAACGGTCCCTTACTTGCACCCAAAAACGGGGTTTCTATTTTTAATATTTCTAGGCACGCGATGCCCAAAACGCAGCTACTTTTCAGTAATCAAATCTGTGAATATCAATTCTCCTTAATTGTTGTCCCAAAGGTGCTTTTTCCGAAAGGTCTTTTGGATTATCTTGGTGTTTTCCTTTGAAAATGTTTCGCTTCCCATCCAGGAAGCTTCTTCAATTCTTCAGGAAGACTAGGGGTGACATGATAGCAGTGTTCCAATATTTAAGAGGCTGCCACAAACCTACTTTGAACCTATTTTCCAAAGCACCAGAAGGCGGGACAAGATGGAAACTCATAAAGGAGAGAAGCAACCTAGAACTAAAGAGAAATTTCCTGACAGTGAAAACAATTAACCAGTGGAACAACTTGCCTCCAGAAGTTGTGAATGCTCCAATCCTGGAGGTTTTTAAGGAAGAGATTGGACAACCATCTCTCTGAAATGGTATACAACGGTCAGCAACCTGCAGCTCTGGAGCCGCATGTGTCTCTTTCATCCCTCTGCTGCGGCTCCCTGTCGCTGGTTGGCTCCACAATTGATAGGGCCTTCGGTTAAGACAGGTTGAGGAAAAAGATGTGCTGGGAGGAGACTCTATGGTGGTGGTGGGGGGGGGGGGGGGAAGAGACTTCCGGTCAGCAGAGGAAAAAGGATGCCGTGCTAGGAGTGGACACTATGGTGGGGGGAACTGGACTTCCGGTCGGCTCCAGAATTGAACGGGGGGCTTCCAGTTAGCACCTTTGTGGCTCTTTAAGTGTTTAAGGTTGCCGACCCCTGGTATAGAGTTTCCTGCTTAAGCTGGGGGTTGGACTAGAAGACCTCCAAGGTCCCTTCCAACTCTGTTATTCTGTTAAAGAAAAAGAACCAAGAAAATCCAGCTGCCTTTTGGAAAGAGCACCTTTGGGACTACCATGACCTGGATAATTGAGACTCTCCATTGACTCTCCTTATTGTTGTGTTGCTGTCCACCTTTTTAGCTCTGTCCATTTTCAAGCAACACGGGTTCCCTTTTGCCTTTCCTAAATTTCAACCTTTTCAATCATGCACTGAACAGTAGAGATGTATAGGCTGGGGAATTCTGGGGGGTTTGTACTCCACACATCTTAAAACCTGGCAAGGCTGAGAAACTTTGCTCTGGTGCAGTGGTGAAATGTAAATTTTTTTTTTTGCTACCGGTTCTGTGGGTGTGGCTTGGTGGGGAGATCATGTGACTGGGTGGGCGTGGTTTTTTTTTTTTTAAAGCATTTTTACTACCTATTTGCCCGGTAGTAAACAAATGCTTTAAAAAAGTAAAAAAAAGGTTCCGATGATCGCGCGGCACAGCTGTGATCGTCGGAACCATTTTTTTAACTTTTTAAAGCATTTTTATCACTACCGGTTTGCCCGAACCGGAGTGAACCGGTAGCATTTCACCGCTCTGCTCTGGTGGGAGAAGATCTTTTTCTGTCTCAAGAAAACCAGCTGTTCCTTCTGCCTCATTAGGGGTCAACAGGACCTGTTCTTTTCCTAACGATCAGTGCTTCCCCCCCACCTCCTTCCTTCTGCGTTCTGGGCAATTAATTAAAATGAAGACGTGGAACTCCTACCAAGGCAGGGATGTTCAAGCAAAGTTATTATTGCTCTCTGCTGAGCTGCTGTTACTGATCTAGTCTTCAGCAGCCTTAGGCATGGTTATATTAGCAAAAATCCATGTGGAATGAATCTTGGGGATAATCCTGTAAATATTAAAGACTTCCGACACACTCCTGTCTCATCACCCTTGTCAGGCAAGTCAGGAGGAGTTTTCCTACATTTGCATTTCCTTGAGGAATAAATAATTTTCTTTATCTGCTGTGAGGGGAGGGGAATAAATGATGTAGTTGGGGATATTTCTCATTTTATATGCAATCAACCTTGTCTTTCATCGACGCTCTCGGTCATTAAAGTCTGGGGCTCTTATTTTTGTCTCCATCAGAGCCTTTGCCTGTTGAATTGATTTCCCGCAACAAGAGACATTATGGAATAATCATGTCGTTAAATTGTCATTTTTCATCTGAGGCAGCGCAAGGGTAGAATGTTTAATGCCTAGGTTTCAGATGTTTTGAAATCCATGGAGAAGAGTTTGTGGGGCGTCTGTGGCAGGTTTTACACCAAGGTTTGATTGATTCTCGGAAGACCTTACAATGGTGGGATCACTTGACAGGAGGCTACAGCAGAGGGCCCAAAGAGCTGAATGTGGCTCCGGAGTCGCAGGTTGCTAACCCCTGGCCTTGAGGGTTTGGCTTTAAAGTAATATGAAGTCTTTGGATCTAGAAGTTCTGTTTGGTTCTCAGGCTAGTCATTCATTATGGGCTTAGGGTAGACTTGCATGGTTTGGAACTATTAGGGGACTGGAGGCTAAAACATATGAAGAACGTTTGCAGGAACTGGGTATGTCTAGTTTAATGAAAAGAAGGACTAGGGGAGACATGATAGCAGCCTTCCAACATGTCAGAGGCTGCCCCAAAGAAGAGGGAGTCATACTATTCTCCAGAGCACCTGAGGGCAGGACAAGAAGCAATGGGGGAAAACTAATCAAGGAGAGAAACAATCTAGAACTAAGGAGAAATTTCCTGACAGTGGGAACAATTAATCGGTGGAACAATTTGCCTCTAGAAGTTGTGGATGCTCCAACACTGGAAGTTTTTAAGAAGAGGTTGGATAATCATTTGTCTGAAGTGGTGTAGGGTTTCCTGCCTGGGCAGGGGGTTGGACTAGAAGACCTCCAAGGTCCCTTCCAACTGTTATTCTTAACCAGTAAATTCTAAAGGATGAGAGTTAACACTTGGGGCATAGAGTTTTTATTTTGTATTCCTAGGTCATAAGGGGAAAAATAAGTATCAATTTGATACAGATCTTACACTTCACTGGAAAGTAATTGAGATGTTTACAGTTTGCCATTCTTCCTACAGTACCGGTGCGGCATGAAATTTTAGCTATGTTTTGTGGCATTGAGAATGAAATCCACTCAAGCTTGATCTGCTTTCGAAATACAAGAGTCCTGAATTAATGAAGGAATTACAAGATATTATTCTGTGCGATGCTCCTTGTCATACAGGTCATTTTTTCCCACTAGGGAATAATTCAAGGCATTAAATATATTTTCTTTCAAGGCAGAGTGCAATGACACATTTTGTTAGTAGAAAAGAGGCAGGGGTGAAATCCAGCAGGTTCTGACAGGTTCTGGAGAACCGGTAGCGTAAAGTTTGAGCAGTTCAGAGAACCAGCAAATACCACCTCTGGCTGGCCCCAGAGTGGGATGGGAATGGAGGTTTTGCAATCTCCTTCCCCCAGGAGTGGGGAGGGAATGGGGATTTTGCAGTATCTTTCCCCCAGGAGTGGGGAGGGAATGGGAATTTTGCAGTATCTTTCCCCCAGGAGTGGGGAGGCAATGGGGATTTTGCAATCTCCTTCCCCCAGGAATGGGGTGGGAATGGGGATTTTGCAGTATCCTTCCCCTCAAGTGGGGAGGGAATGGGGATTTTGCAGTATCTTTCCCCAGGAGTGGGGAGGGAATGGGGATTTTGCAATCTCCTTCCCCCAGGAATGGGGATTTTGCAGTATCCTTCCTCCATGAGTGGGGAGGGAATGGGGATTTTGCAATTTCCTTCCCCCAGGAGTGGGGAGAGAATGGATATTTTGCAGTATCCTTCCCCTGCCACGTCCACCAAGCCACGCCCACAGAACCGGTAGTAAAAAAAATTGGATTTCACCACTGAAGAGAGGCAATCTGAGTGATTTGGGGTTGTGTGGGGGTGCAGGGAGTCACTTGCTTCAGGTACTTTCCTGATTTCGATTGCATAAATTTCTATAGTGGAAAGATTATGACCTTTCAGAGTTTTAAAATGGCCATTAAATTAGCCATTTAGGACATCAACCCCAAAACTGCTGCTCCACAGAAGTATAAGACCTTCAAAGAGGTGAATGAAATGTCAGATTCGGTTCTTAGGCCGTACGGACAAGCCTTGAAATACCATCAGTCTTCCCTCCTAGTTGTTTTCCACTCTGACGATCAATTTTATTTTTCTCCTCCAAATTGCTCCCACGTTCCCCATATAGTTTCCTTCAAACCTGGCGGGCTCCAGATGTGTTGGGAGTAGAATTCCCCGTGGCCAGGCTGGGTATCGGTTCTGCTTCTTTGGCTATTAGCTTTCTTTCCCGAATGCATAAAGACCCAATGCCATCTCTGTGAAATATTTTGAATTTATGTTAATTGCTTTAAAATGACTTTCTGCTTTAGCTCATCAGCGTTAATGCTACGTTGATGCTCCCCTGATTTCTAATGAGTGGATGTTGCAGAATAACGCAAACAGAAAGGAGCACCTAGCCTCCTTGACTTTTCTAAGTTCTACATTTAGGCAAGAAAAACAAAATGCACAGGTACAGTATAGGTGGTACCTCGCTCAATAGTAGCAACTGTGAGAGGGATCTTGGAGTCCTAGTGGACAACCATTTCGATATGAGCCAGCCGTGTGCAGCAGCTGCCAAAAAAGCCAATACAGTTCTAGGTTGCATAAACAGAGGGATAGAATCAAGATTACATGAAGTGTTAATACCACTTTATAATACCTTGGTAAGGCCACACTTGGAATTTTGGTCGCCACGATGTAAAAAAGATGTGGAGACTCTAGAAAGAGTGCAGAGAAGAGCAACAAAGATGATTAGGGGACTGGAGGCCAAAACATATGAAGAACGGTTGCAGGAACTGGGTATGTCTAGTTTAATGAAAAGAAGGACCAGGGGAGACATGATAGCAGTCTTCCAATATCTCAGGGGCTGCCACAAAGAAGAGGGAGTCAAGCTATTCTCCAAAGCACCTGAGGGGAGGACAAGAAGCAATGGGTGGAAACTCATCAAGGAAAGAAGCAACCTAGAACTAAGGAGAAATTTCCTGACAGTTAGAACAATGAATCAGTTGCCTCCAGAAGTTGTGGATGCTCCAACACTGGAAGTTTTTAAGAAGATGTTGGATAACCATTTGTTTGAAGTGGTGTAGGGTTTCCTGCCTGGGCAGGGGGTTGGACTAGAAAACCTCCAAGGTCCCTTCCAACTCTGTTATTCTATTCTATTCTATTTATTAATAGTAATAATCTATTCATATTTGAGCGTGCCTAATCCTCAATTTATAACCGTCCGTTTAATGAATATTTTGCTTAACTCTTAAACTTCAGAAATGAATGCTACTGCCAGGGTAGAGCTGCAATGTAATATTAGGGCTGCTATTCCCAACCATGATTCTGTCAGGATTTTTACTATAATTCCAATAACACTTCCTTAATTTGCTTGCAATGGGTATTTCCTGCAGATAGAAATGTTTTTCTTGCATCTGCGATACGCTAAGAAAGTAGAGAAGATTTTGCATGTTCAAAGAGTGCTCTCTGCCCACTTGTGATTTGGCCAGTCAAATTAAGATTCAGGAGCTGTAATCCTCCATTTATTGTTCCGAAATTCTCGCTGCCTGTTGCTTTGAGCTAACTTGTCTGTTGATGCTGCTCTTGAAGTGACTTTCGAAGAGAAAAATCCCTGCAGATGGAAACAGAGTTCACGACAAGAGTAAAATGAAATAATGCCTGTTACACAGTGGTGAAGTCCAAATTTTTTTACTACCGGTTCTGTGGGCGTGGCTTGGTGGGCATGGTGTGGCTTGGTGGGCGTGGTAGGGGAAGGATACTGCAAAATCTCCATTCCCACCCCACTCCAGGAGAAGGATACTGCAAAATCTCCATTCCCACCCCACTCCTGTGGGAAGGATATTGCAAAATCTTCATTCCCACCCCACTCTGGGGCCAGCCAGAGGTGGTTTTTGCCGGTTCTCCGAACTACTCAAAATTTCCGCTACCGGTTCTCCAGAACCTGTCAGAACCTGCTGGATTTCACCCCTACTCTTACAGCCGATACAAGCAACACAAAATTAACCAGTCGCTACACTTGAAGCAACGAGAGGCAGGATTTGGTTGTGCGTTCTGCACTTCATTGATGTATGTATTTATTCATCCGTCCACTTACTGATTTTTCTATGGCCATCAATTCATCATGACTCTTAGCATCCAAACGAGAGCAATCACCAAAATAATAGATATCAAAACAAACAGAGCAAATTGGCAGCCAAGGATGCTAATTCTGGATCTCGCTCCAGAATCTAGTCCACTGCCTGTGAGAGAACGGCCAGGTTTTTGGGCCTTCAAAAAAAAAAGCCAATAGGATTGGAGCCATCCAAACCACATCAGGATGGAGACCAAGCTGTTCCACAACCACAACAGTGCAAATGTTTGAAAAAGTCTTGAGGTAAACATGTTTTACTTCACATCTAACATATGGTCAACCATGTGCCAGAAGGTCTACCACGCAGAGAAGATGGCTTCTGGCAGTCCTTCCCATGTCCTCTTCTAACTGGATCGCCTCCATTTATCATTTTAATAGAGGCGACACAATCACCTATGCCAAAAGGAAATCTCTGGGATACATTTTGGATTAAAATTGGCAACTTCTTCCTTTAAGCAAAATCTGTTTGAAGGTATGGTAAGCCAGGATGGAAAGGGTAGCGGTTGGGCCGGAATCTGAAATTCAGAAAACTGTCCTTTTTTCTCTTTATTTCTGTCTCTCAAGCAGCAAGTTGGTGGGAAGGAGGCAGTTAGCTTTGATCAAAAGTCTGATTTTCAAAGGAGGTTGGAAGTTAAGCCAAGTGGACTCTGGATTGTCCACTTCTGATTCTCCAAAGCACAAGAGAACAATGCGAGAAGCAAGGATCACATGGCTTGAGTTCCTGAAAAGAGAAGGGGGCAGAGATGCTGTGAGTCCCTTGGTTTTATGCCCTCTCTGGCTTTGAACTTCCTGGGCCCCCAAAAGAGTATCCTGATTGGTTATCAGACTCCCAGGGGGTGGGGGTCTTAGCTGGCCTTGCTGGCTGATGTAATCTTCCGAGGTGCCATGTGGTGAGTTTCTGTTGCTAGATGGGTCCTATTGTGTTAGTTTCTGTTGCTAGACGGGTCCTATTGTGTTGCAGATGATGGTCCTTTGACAAAGGATTGGGTTTCTGCCTCTGGCCCATTGACAGAAGGTGGGGGGGGCAGGCAGGAAGGTGGGAGCTGCTTTGTCTTTAAAAAATGTTTCTCCATTTCTCATCCAGGGAAACATATTCTGCCTTTTTAATATTTCCCAAAATATTTCATTCTTCTAGGAAAGGGGTGGGTGCTAATTCCAATTCCTACAATTGGAAAGATGGTTTTTAATGGTGGACAGGACTACATGCAGGGGTGGGTTCTACTTATCTTTACTACCGGTTTGCATCGTGCATGTGCAGATCACCTATGATGACGTCCGGATCAGTGGGCGAAGCCTATCACCCATTTTACTTCCGGTTCTCGCGAACCGGTCCAAACCGGGGGCAACCCACCACTGACCAAATGGTATTTGGTCCTGGGCAAAAAGCACATGGTTGAGAGAGAGACAGATTTATACCCTCTGTTGGGCTTTGAATTTGATCTTGTATTCTGATTGGTTGTCAGTCTCCCATGGGACCATGGAGGGACAACTCTGTAGGTTGTCTCTTGAGTCCCAAGCTTGGTTGACTCTTGCTGGGTGATGATGTAATGAAGGGGCTTTGGGCAATTCCTATTATGGCTCTGCTTGAAGGAGGTATTTATTTATTTATTTATTTATTTACTTACTTACTTACTTACTTACTTACTTACTTACTTACTTACTTACTTACTTACTGGTTCGATTTATATGCCGCCCTTCTCCGGAGACTCAGGGCAGCTTACAATGCGTTGAGCAATAGCCTTCATACTTTTGTATATACCTGCTTAGTAGGGCTTTCGCCCCCCCCAAACGGTGTTCTTTTTTATACAGTCAGCTTATTGCCCCCACAATCCGAGTCCTCATTTTACCTACCTCAGAAGGATGGGAGGCTGAGTCAACCTTGAGCCTGGTGAGATTTGAACTCGCAGTAATTGCAGGCAGCTGGCAGCTAAGTGCTACTTAACAGCACTTTAGTCTGCTGCGCCATCAAGGTAGATCTTTGTTATGTAGAACAGACTGGCCCAGGACTTAATGGCCCATTGACAGAGGTGTGTGGGGGATGAGTTTCTGCCTCCCTTTTAGGGGATCCTAAAATATCTCATTTTCCTAGGAGAGGGGTGGGTGCTAACTTCCTACGTTACATTTCATAATTTTATCGAGAGCAAAGGCTGCTCTTTGCAAACATGCATGCAAGCTGTCTTTTGGTCTTCACCTGCCGAGCACTAAGCAGATTTTTCCCCTGCATTCAACAAACATATGATCTTTTGTGATCCAGTCAACCCATCTAACAATCTTGGAGGTCTCTTTGTCACTGTTAAACATATTATAGCAGAAAACATTCCTTCAGGATGTTTCCCTGTCTCTCTTCATATGCTGAATTTCTCCCCTTAGTAAATCCCTGCCAGGAATTGAATGAAATGCCAAAGCTTTCAGCTGCTGTGCCATAGAAACAGCATTGAGCCTTCAGAATGAGTAATGGACCACAGCCGTTTCTTTGACAAATAGCTTAGTTTTATGTTCAGAAATCAAAAAAAAAAAAAAAATCGGGAATGGAAGACGGTTTCATTGCGAGAGCTGAGTACATTCAAGATTTCAGAATTAAAACCTGATAACGTCTAATTACAGATTAACAGAGTTGGAAGGGACCTTGTAGGTCATCTAGTCCACCCCTCCACCCCCCCAAGCAGGAGACTCTACACCATTTCTGACAGATGGCAGTCCAATCTCTTCTTGAAAGCCTTCAGTGATGAAGCTCCCACAACTTCCGAAGGCAACTTGTGTTCCATCGGTTGATTGCTCTCACTGTCAGAAAAATTCTCCTTATTTCCAGGTTGAATCTCTCCTTGTTCAGTTTTCCTTATCTGGCCTTTGGGTGTCTTGGAAAATAGCTTGACCCCCTCCTCTCTGTGGCAGCCGCTCAAATATTGGAAGATGCTATCCTGTCTCCTCTGGTCCTTCTCTTCACTAGACTAGCCAGCCTAGTTCCTGCAACCGTTCTTCATATGTTAATTGTGTCTTTGCTTATTAAAACTGTTCAAACGCAGAGGCTGTCTCTTTCTCATCAGCAGAAGGTCACCTGCTTTCCACCTCATGCTATGTTATACAGGTAGTCCTCGACTTACGACCACAATTGAACCCAAAATTTCTGTTGCTAAGCAAGACAGTTGTTAAGTGAATTTTGCCCCGTTTTACGACCTTTCTTACCCCAGTCGTTCACTTCGCAAGTTAGTCACACCATTGCAAAGTGAATCTGGCTTCCCCCCACCCTCCCCCTTGACTTGGTTTGTCAGTAAGTCGCAAACGGGGATCACGTGACCTCAGGAGGCTTCAACCGTCATAAATATGAAACCAGTTGCCAAGCGTCTGAATTTTGATTACGTGACCACGGGGATGCTGCAACGGTCGTAAGTGTGAAAAACAGTCATACATCACTTTCTTCAGTGCCGTTGTAACTTTTTAACATTCACAATCACAAATGAACTGTTATAAGTCAAAGACTACCCATAATGCTTCTTATAATGATGGAATGGCAACTATTATCGCTTTGTTCAGTAAACCACGGTTAGTAAAACTGTGACTTAATTAAGATGCATTCCCAACCGGTGACTTCTAAAATGATTCTTGCTGTGACACATGAGCCTCCTCTGAAAGCCAGGGGAGTGTATATGTTACGCTTGGCCCATCTTATTTTAATAAAGCATCATTTAAATCGATGTTGACGGGCTGGATTTTTTTTAACTGTTAACAAAGAGATTACACCAAAGAGGGTTGCCAACTTTGAAGATGTACGATAGCAATTAAAGCGAGTTCTCGGCGCTTCGCCGTACGTTTCCTCCTTCGGAAGACTTCCTCCTTCATTTGGGGATCGATTCGCCTCCTAAATCCTGAGTTGCTGCCAAGAAAGAACAAAAAAACATATTTAATGTCCGTAACTGTGTCTTTCTGGTTTTTGTCCTTGTTTGCTCTTTTGTTTCATTTTGTTTCTTTTTCTTGTTTTCCCCTCTCAGGAACTGAGAACAGAAGCAATCGGAAGACCTCTGGAGATCAACGAAACCGAGAAAGTGATGCGCATTGCCATCAAAGATATTTTGGTAAGGATGAGGGGGTTTTCAACGCAACGGCTTTGTTAGTCAGTAAGTTGCCTATTTTTTGCTGTATAGATCTGTCATGGCGAACCTATGGCATGCATGCCAGAGGTGGCACGCAGAGCCCTCTCTGTGGGCATGCATGCTGTCACCAGCTGCTCTTCTGGTTTCCGGTGCGCACATGCACACGGTTGGTCTTCACAACCATGCGACTAACTCAGGGGTCAGCAACCTACGGCTCTGGAGCTGCATGTGGCTCTTTCACCCCTCTGCTGCGGCTCCCTGTCACTCAAAATATGCGTCACAACCGCCAATGTGCGACACCTGCCGGCATGCAATTTATTGAGCTTTTCGACCCCCAGTAGGTCAACCATGGATAAATCCAAGAAAAGAAAAGTTTCAGAAGAAAACAGAACGTTTAATCCAACTACATATGCTAGTTTTGTGGCCGCTCAGGAAATAGTCAGGCACGGGAAGGGTTTTGTGGCTCCCGGTGTTTTCTTTTCTGTGGGAAATGGGTCCAAATGGCTCTGAGTGTTTAAGGTTGCAGACCCCTGGACTAACTTAACAAGTGCAGGGATTCACTTAGCAACCGTGGCAAGGATGGTTGTAAAATGGGGCAAGATTCACTGAACAAGTGTCTCGCTCAGGAACAGAAATTTTGGGCTCAGTTGTGGCCGTAAATCGAGGACTACCTGTATTTGGACTTTTTTAAAGATGGTTTCCCCATATCTTCCTTCTCGAATTTACCTCAAGGAGCTTTTTCGTCTTTGTCTTTCTTACTCTTACCCACCTCACGTCCACCTATAAGTAGAGTCACAGGTGTCACTCTGTGTGGCCTGCAATAGAATTGGCAGCTCACCTCAGTTGCTTGTGATTCCTTCATACACACCCTCTTTTTTCCCCCTTTTTTCCCCCTTTTTTTGCAGGAGCAAGTCCAGAAAACCAACGACATGCTCAACAACGTGGCCGCTGATGAAGCCAGTTTGGAGGCCAAGATCGAAAAGAGGAAATCCGAGCTGGAGAGAAACCACAAGCGGCTGCAAACCCTGCAGAGCGTTCGGTAGGTGAGGAGCTGAGGAACCGTCGGTCCCTCCCAAGAGTTAATTGAAGGTTCATTGTCCTGCAGTGAGGTGGTAGCAGTTTGACCTCCCAGGGCTGCTGTAATGCCCGGCTTCCCCGATTCCTTCTAAGGTGCTCTCTGCAACGATGGGATGTTTTTTAATCATCCTTTTGCCTGGTCATGATAGATAGATAGAGAGATGGATGGATGGATGGATGGATGGATGGATGGATGGAGATGATAGATAGATAGAGGGAGGGAGGGAGATAGATAAATGGAGGGAGGGAGGGAGGGATAGATAGATGATATGGATGGATGGATGGATGGATGGAGATGATGGATAGAGGGAGGGAGGGAGATAGATGGAGGGAGGGAGGGATAGATAGATGATAGATGGATGGATGGATGGAGATGATGGATGGATGGATGGATGGATGGATGGAGATAGATAGATAGATAGATAGATAGATAGATAGATAGATGATGGAAGGAAGGAAGGAAGGATGGATGGATGGATAGATAGATGGAGATGATAGATAGATGGAGGGAGATAGAGGGAGGGAGGGATAGATGATGGATGGATGGATGGAGATAGATGATATAGATAGACAGATAGATGATAGATAGATGATAGATAGATAGATAGATAGATAGATAGATAGATAGATAGATAGATAGATAGACGGAGACAGGAAGACAGATAGATAGGATAGATAGATATAGATAGGTGTGTATATGCATGTATGTATGTGTGTGTATAGCATATGTATAAGTGTGTGCATGAATGTGAATGGGTGTATATATATATTTTCTTTTGAGAGTGGGCATCAGTATGAATCTGCTAGGATGCTCACAATAAAATATAACAATAAAGGTTATCTCATCTCACTTTATCTCATCTTATCTCTTATCTCTTGTTTTATCTTTTATCTTATCCTATCCTATCCTATCCTATCCTATCCTACCCTACCCTACCCTACCCTCTTTCCAGATGAACAAGCGTAGGCTACTCTAAGATTTACTCAATCATTTTGGCTTAAGCTTTCCATGGTAATGACTTTTAAACCCACCACAAATTATATATTTTTTATAAAAAAAAACATGGGATCTTTTCAGCAGGCAATTTCTTTTCAGCAGCTGATGGTACCCTGCAAACTCATTGAGGCTTCAGCTACAGACTTCATAACCCCCAGGAACTCCAGTCATGTTTCCTGCCCTTGGGACAGATCAGCCCTGATGTTGGGCAGTGAAGAATTGATGGGTGCTTGTCATCCAGGCTATATATTTTGAGGAGTCCTTGTTCTCTGAGTTGGTTGTTTTCTTGCAGAGGTTTCATTGCCCAAACTAGGTAACATCATCAGTGCTTCAGGTCAGGGGTTCCCAACCCCCAGGCCATGTCCTGGTTCTGGGACATGGCCTGTTTGGAATCAGGCCACACATGAAGTGGATGAGCACATGTATGTATTGTGGTCCACCAGGAGAGCTGGTGGCAGACTCAGACACTGAGGAGGTTGGGGAGGAACAAGGGCCAGTCCTGGAGTCTGGGGAAGGCTCTGATGAGGGCTCTGCATCGGAGGCAGAGGGGGGGCCAGGGCCATCTGACAGTTATCAGCTGTCTTCGGAGTCAGACATCAGTGGGGCAGAAGAACAGCTGGAGCCTGCACAAAGCTGCCAGGAGAAGGGAACAGCTAAGGAACAAGGGTCGACTCAGGAGTAAAGCCACAGGTCAACAGTGAATGGCCCCTCCCAGAGGGAATAAATAGGAGCAAAAGGGGAATGGAGTTTGTAGGAGACAATTAGTTCGCTTAATTGGTTCCTGATTCTCTGAGATTCCTTGCCAAGTTTTGAAGATATCGGCCTGGCAGCTCTCCAAGCCAGATAAGGTCTGTGACTGTGAATTCTCCCTTGAAAGACTTTGCTGGATGTGAATGAGAGGAATTCACAGTCACTTAATAAAAAGGGGTTTTTGTCAGGACAAGGAGTCTGCTTCCTGCTCTTGGGAAGCCTAGGTCAGAACAGTATGCAGCTCTGCTTGCACACATGCCTGCCACTCACACAGAACCCTCCCCTCCCCCCCCCCACTGGTCCGCCAAGCCAGAAATGTTGGGGACCGCAGCTCTAGGTAACATCCCAGCACCAATGATGTTACCTTGTTTGGGGTAATGAAACATCTCCCAGCTAGTTATAACCAATAAATCATGATTAAATAAACCATGGCTTACTGCGATGTACGAACCCAGCATTATTGTTTTGTCCTTACCAGCCCAGCCTTTATGGATGAATATGAGAAAATTGAGGAGGAGTTGCAGAAACAATACAGCTGTTTTGTGGAGAAGTTTCGTAACTTGACACACCTGGAACAGCAGCTGGATGACCAGCACCGCATGGAGCAGGAGAGATTTGAGGTGAGCGTTTCTAAATACGGCTGTACTCGAACTGCTTCAGTCAGAATTTCTACCGTGCGTCTCCCTAAGCACCATTCTGTTATCTGCTGTTTGATCCTAATTATTGGATATGCTCAGTGCTGGAGCTTGATTCTGTATTCTGTAATCCTCAGGGTACTGATTTTCATCTTTTCAGAAAACTGCCCTCTTTTCAAAGCATAGCCAAAGAGCCATAAAAATAAAATTATACGATACCTTTAAAAATCCCCACTTGGGTGATGAGAGACACTGTGAATAAATGGAAATATAGTAGAGTCATTTGTAATTGTGAGCCCTGTTTTTCCCAGCAATTATAGTAAAGTACATTGACCCATGCGCTGGACTCTAGTTGTGTAATTCATCTTTTTTTATTTTTTTTAAAAAAATGGCCTACAGATATTTTAAGGAATTATAGAAATGCTTTGGGAATAGGTAGGTTACCGTAATTATTTTACCTGTCCAAGCCAGTAACTTAACTTTCTGCAGTGAGATACCGTAACAGTAACAGAGTTGGAAGGGACCTTGGAGGTCATCTAGTCCAACCCCCTGCTCACACAGGAGACCTATACTAGGGATTTGAACCGCCGAACTGCCGACCTTTCTGATCAACGTTCAGTGTCTTAGCCCCTGAGCCACCTAGTCAGGGTAATACATCTTTGGCACATTAAACTTTGCCTAGTTGCATTTAAAAAAAACCCTACATTCACAGCAATATCGAATAGAATAGAATTTTTTATTGACCAGGTGAGATTAGACACACAAGGAATTTGTCTTGGTGCATATGCTCTCAGTGTACATAAGAAGAAAAAAATACA
Organism: Pantherophis guttatus; assembly: GCF_059756535.1. Classification (NCBI taxonomy): domain Eukaryota; kingdom Metazoa; phylum Chordata; class Lepidosauria; order Squamata; family Colubridae; genus Pantherophis; species Pantherophis guttatus. The sequence goes on along the minus strand of NC_142076.1, from coordinate 10,564,565 downwards.
TCTGTCAAGAATCATAAGGTGGTGAGCCTCGGTGGTGCAGCGGACTAAAGTGCTGTTAAGTGCTAGCACTTAGCTACCAGCTGCCTGCAATTAGTGCAAGTTCGAATCTCACCAGGCTCAAGGTTGACTCAGCCTTCCATCCTTTCGAGGTAGGTAAATTGAGGACCCGGATTGTGGGGGCAATAAGCTGACTTTGTATAAAAAAGAACACCGCTTAGAGGGGGCCGAAAGCCCTACTAAGCAGGTATATACAAAAAAAAAAAAGTATGCAGGCTATTGCTGTAATGCATTGTAAGCTGCCCTGAGTCTACAGAGAAGGGCGGCATATAAATTGGACTAAATAAATAAATAAATAAATAAATAAATAAATAAATAAATAAATAAATAAATAAATAATAAAGTACAACACTTAATGATAGTCATAGGGTACAAATAAGCAATCAAATCATACTAGGAAACAATCAATATAAATCGTAAGGTTACAGCAACAAGGTTACAGTCATAAGTGGAAGGAGATGGGTGATGGGAACGATGAGAAGATTAATAGTAATGCAGACTTAGTAAATAGTTTGACAGTGTTGAGGGGATGATTTGTTTAGCAGAGTGATGGCATTTGGGGAAAAACTGTCCTTGTGTCTAGTTGTTCTGGTGTGCAGTGCTCTGTAGCGTTGTTTTGAGGGTAGGAGTTGAAACAATTTAGGTCCAGGATGCGAGGGGTCTGTAAATATTTTTCCAGCCCTCTTTTTGACTCGTGCAGTATACAGGTCCTCAGTGGAAGGCAGGTTGGTAGCCATTGTTTTTTCTGCAGTTCTAATTATATTCTAAATATATAATAATATATTCCTTTATAAACTAAGGAAACTACTACTCTTAATCTTACACGAGTGTACATTTACTTTCAGCTTTCCACGTGGGAATCATAGATAGAAAACCACACACGGGCACAAAATACAGACTTTTAATGTATTTATATTGTATTCTTATATAAACAGATGTCCTTAATTCTTATTATAATGAGTTGGTCTATAATATGCTTGTTTTCTTTAGTTGAGTTTAGTTGAGTTAAATTGACTTTACCTATTCTGTTCTTGTGGTTTTCTTCTACATTAGTTGTAACTTTATAAATCAATACATTTATAGAATAAATCAATACATTTATAGAAGAATTTTGCAATTAAAAGTTCAGGTGTCTTCTTCAAAGAACTTAAAGGCACTTTGGAATCTTCATCCCAGAATGTCTTTAAAATGTGGTTAGATGGCCATCTGTTTGAAAAAAATAGCTTTTTTCTTTTCTTTTCGCTGTACTAATTGCTTACCTTTTCAGCATATTTTCCAGAATTTTTTTACTGCCAATGTTGGGAAGTCATTTATTCCAGCCCTTTTTGGAACTGCACTACAGTCTTTTCTAATCATTATCTCCTTCTTCATATTAACAAAGAAATTAGAAATTAAATTGCAATCTTTGTAATGAACATTTACTTCTGATTTGCCTTTTCTTTTTTTCTTTTTTTTTTTTTTTGCCGGTTTAGCAAACACTTTAGTAAACCTGGTGCAAAGAAAATAATATCCTCTGGCCTCTAATTTCTTGAGAGGATCAAGATACTTGGTTATGTGTTTGTTTTCCTGGAGTGTTTCAAAGAATTTTGCTTTTTTTTTTAATCCTTGCCTGGGGGAGAAATGAATGTTTAAAATGTGATCTACTTCTAATCTCTAAAACGCTTGGCAAACACAATGCTTTGTGTTCTTGGCTCTTATACCACAACTGGCGATAATGGACAGATTACATTTTTAATTGGAAAAGAAAATCAAAGATAGAGCAGATATTTTGTCATCGGAGACCCTCTGGATTACATACAACAAGCTTTTGAAAAGTTTCTCTTCCCATTTGTAAAAGACAATGAAAAGAAATTGCATTCAGTATTTTAAGTATGTAATCACGCCTATTCTTTTTTTGTTCTCTGTAGATTTTTTTTTTAAAAAAAACCAATGGTACAGAATAGGACTGCAGTGATTCATTTAACAACTGTGGCAAGAAAGGTCATAAAATGGAGCAGAACTCTCTTAACAATTGTCTCGCTTAGCAAAAGAAATGTTGGGCTCAATTGTGGTTATAAATCAAGGACTATTTAGAGAATTTACATGGCCACCCACTCACTCTCAGAGACTTACAGAAAATGATATGTATATTGTATGATATATATGTTATCATGATATATGATATAAGTTAAGAAGGTATTTCTCGGAGTCTTCAGATATGACATCAACAGATGCCCCATAATGTTGCATTGAAGGCGCTAATGCTCAGCTCCATCCAGTTGTCCCAATTCTACCCCAAATTAAAAAATTACAGGATTGTAAAAAGGGAGTTGCATTGAGGGCTCTGAGTTAGAACCAGGGGTTGGCCTCAAAAATTTTAGCAAGGGGTTCTCTGCCTGGTTGCTGGGTGGGCATGGCCATGGTAGGCATGGCGTAATCAGCCTCCATGGGAGGTGGGTGTTTTTGCCCTCCCCGGGCTCTGGAGGCTTTCCTTGAGCCTCCTGTAGGGCGAAAACAGCCTCCCCAGGCTCCGCAGGCCCTCTGGAGGCTGGAAACGGGCTTCCTGAACTTCCGGTAGGCCCGTTTTTCACCCTCTCCAAGCCTCCATGTGCACTCTGTACTTACCTGCATCCAAAATGGGTGCATCCAAACATTTTGGGCACAAAGCATCTGACAACTGAGCTGGAGGTTGGCAAACCCTCTGTAGGTGATCGTATTATTCCAGCTCAGCTTCCTGAAGCGACTGGGTAACAGTCAGTCGCAATTTTAACCTCCTTGTTTCCTTTATTAATGTGGACATCTCTCATTAAACCTCTCCCCGATTAAGGGCTGGTTCTGCAAATTAGCAGTGGGTGAGGCTAATGAGGAAAATAAATCATCTCTAGGTGAGGAAATGGTTGAAAATGTCAGGGTTAGATGGAGCAAGAATGGTTTCTCGTTGAGGACCAAGCAGGCTTTTGAGTAGGACCTCTATCATAGATCCAGAGATGCTATGGGAGATACCAAGAGTGGGCTTCAAAAATTTTAGCAAGGGGTTCTCTGCCCGGTTGCTGGGTGGATGTGACCATGGTGGACGTGGCCTAGTCAACCTCCTGCACCACGGCGGGGCGGGGGTGTTTTTGCCCTACCCGGGTTCTGGAGGATTTCCTAGAGCCTCCAGGAGGGTGAAAACAGCCTCCCCAGGCTCCGGAGGCCCTCTGGAGGCCAGAAACAGGCCTCCAGGGTGCCCTGCACTTACCTGCACCCAAAACGGTCCGTGTGGGGACTCCTGGGAGGGGCAGGGCGGGCGGGGCCATCCAGGAGTGGGATTTGGGGGGGTTCTCCAAACTGCACAGAATCGTAGCTAGAGGTTCTCCCAAAACCCTACGAACCCCCTAACAGCCCACCCCTGGTTAGAACCAGTGGAAACAAGGCACATAAAATAAGAGCTTCTAATTCTGGTGTTCGCTATTCCCTCTCCCACCCTAACTCCTCGTCAGCCTGTCCCAGATGCACAGATGCCGCTGCCGATATGCGTGAAGACAACGGTGACACCCTAAACTAGTAAGATTTCTCTTAGCTGGCTCTCAGAAGCCCCATCTGTGAAACTTAGTCCTCCGTCAGGATTAATTTGCCTGGCAAACTTTTTCAAGCGTTGCAAAATGTTCCTGTGCGTTTTCATCCCACGAACTCATCCGCGTCTCCCTATAAAAGCCCGTGCATTCAACCAGCTCTCCAAAGTAAACTAAGGCACTAGAACTTTTAACGCATCAGGAGAATAGCAAATGAGCCTTTATTGAATCATTACAATTCATACTTTCCACCAGCTCCAGAGAGAAAAGTAAGCAAATAAATAGGAGGACCTGTTGAAGTCATTTCGGATACAATGGAAACACACTCGATTTTAATTGGAGATGTCCCTGATTGAAAAGCTTTGCAAAGAGTGGTCCGTTGGAAAAAAAAGGATTTATTATGAAGAAACGTACACTGGTAACACATCGTAGTCCCTTAATGATTCTTTTTAAAACAACAACATCAACAAACGACAACAGTGTGGTTTCCTGATCTCAGTTACCAGCATTTACATCTTGTTCCCATCCCTGTTGACCTTCTTTCCCAGACATAATTTTAAATTTAAAGCTCTTTGTGTCCGAAGATACATTATGTTCAAGCAGCAGCAACAACAACAAAAAGATAAACTCTTGTGAGTTAGAATTTGGCATTTCCGTTTTCTTCTTCCGTGGACTCTGTGCTTGTCGCTGTTCAGTTCTTGCATAAGATTAAATGTTTCTTGCTGCTGGCATGTCAAATGAGAAGGATTGTGAAAACTAAAGGCCCTTCTGGATTGAACTGTGAGGATACGAAGAGTATCTCTGGAATGTGTAGGGGAGGGGTCTGCAACCTTAAATACTCAAAGAACCATTTGGACCCGTTTCCCACAGAAAAGAAAACACCGGGAGCCACAAAACCTGGGTGGGCTCAACCGATCATCAGAGCTATCGGTTCTCCTGAACCGGTCCGAACCAGTAGAATCCCACCCCTGGGCACACCCAGACACAAAACAAAAGGAAGGGGAACCACTCAATCTTACTGCCATGGCTTATAACATTGATTCTGAAGTTAATTTTAGTTGTGTCAAGTAGGGTGCTAAGGAGAAGGCCAATTTTTTGTTGAGCAGAAGGAACCCAAGGGAGCCCAGCTGTGAGAGGGATCTTGGAGTCTTAGTGAACAACCAATTAAATATGAGCCAGCAGTGTGCGGCAGCAGCCAAAAAAGCCAGTGCAATCCTCAGTTGCCTTAACAGAGGGATACAATCAAGATCAAGTGAGGTACTAATACCACTCTATAAAGTAAGACCACACCTAGCATACTGCATCCAGTTTTGGTCATCACACTATAAAAAAGATGTTGAGACTCTAGAAAGAGTGCAGAGAAGAGCAACAAAGTGGATTAGAGGACTGGAGGCTAAAACATATGAAGAACGGTTGCAGGAACTGAGCATGTCTAGTTTAATGAAAAGAAGGACTAGGGGAGACATGATAGCAGTCTTTCAATATCTCAGGGGCTGCCACAAAGAAGAGGGAGTCACAACCCCATGTTTAACTGCAAGCACAAATAGTCAGAATCAGCAAGGACTCTACATCTGTCTCCTTGATTTTCACCCCTTGTCCTATAGGCAGAAAAGAAGGAGTCAAAGACAGGGATGATTAGGGGACTGGAGCCTAAAACATACAATGAACGGTTGCAGGAACTGGGCATGGCTAGTCTAGTGAAGAGAAGGACCAGGGGAGACATGATAGCAGTCTTCCAATATTTGAGGGGCTGCCACAGAGAGGAGGGGGACAAGCTATTCTCCAAGGCACCTGAAGGCCAGACAAGGAATAATGGATGGAAACTGATCAAGGAAAGATTCAACCTGGAAATAAGGAGAAATTTTCTGACAGTGAGAGCAATCAACCCGTGGAACAGAAGTTGCCTTCAGAAGTTGTGGGAGCTTCATCACTGGAGGCTTTCAATAAGAGACTGGACTGCCATCTGTCAGAAATGGTGTAGGGTCTCCTGCTTGGATTAGATGACCTACAAGGTCCCTTCCAACTCTGTTAATCTGTAATCTGTAAGGAGCCACAGCTTCTGTAAATTGGAAGAACCGAACAAGGCAATGCGACTTTATGGATGTGTATGGATGTGACTTGAAGGCATCAGGACACCACTGCAGACTCACCAAAGTTGTGAAGGCAGCTTTGTAGGAACCCTACGGGATAAATAAGATTTGTGCATTGCAGGCCTTTGGTGTTGATCAACCTCATTAACTGGTGTTTTCTTCTGTTTATTCTGCAGCCGCCTTTGTTTTCAGCTTTTTAACCTCCTTTGGGAGATAGCTATTCAAACTCCAGTCTAATCCAACTTCCAGAATCTGCATTCTCCTTTTATAATTTTCTGTAAAATGATTTATTACCTCGGCGCTTCCAAGAGTTTTTTTTCTCTCCTCCCCCCTTCCCCCTCCTCAGCTTAAAGACTGAAGAGATGAGGTCTAGGATATTAAACAGGCTATTAATTAATACATGATCGATAGAAATAAATGAACGTTTTCATCCTGGCCCCGTCAACATACGGACTGGTAAAGATTCTTCGGCTTGATCGCCAGCTGGAAGCCCTCTGTGCTGCAAATTAAAGCAAGACCCAGATAGAAGGAAAACGGATAATATAATTTATACCAGAAACAATCTGGATGGTTCTTTTTCTCTCCTCCCCACCTCCAATACCTGGATCAGTTTTGCCCAGATTTGCCCCCCCCCCCGCGCAAACTTGCTTCATCCCGTGCACATCCGGTTCGCCTGTGCGCCTGCTTTCCACACAACCGCCCAGCCTTCCACGCATGCGCCCGGCCTCAAAAATGTCCCCCAATAGGACGGCATAGAGCTGGGGTGGGGGGGGGGGTCCACCCACGATTTCCGCAACCGGTTCGGGCGAACCGATCCGAACCGGCTGAATACCAGCTCTGCTGTGATCCCATCGCTTTGCAGAACATTAGGTTGGAAGCGGGGAGATGGTTGTGCTGACAGATTTCAGGATATTTCCTCCCCCCCCCACCCCCGAGGCAAAAATGGACTTGCAAAGGCAAATGCCTGTGATGTGTGGAGCAGAGAACACACCGTTCCACTCGGCTTATGCGCATCACGTTTGTTTATTTGCATATCGTCGCCATGCCATCAGAGATCAAAAGCTCGAACCGTGGGAACTATAGATCTGTTTTTCTTTCAATCACAGCTAAAGGTGAGCGCAATTGAGTCAAACATCCCCATTTAGGTCAGTCAAATTTTATTTTGTCAACCTGTCTGGCAAAAAAACACACAAAAAAAACCACAGCCTCCTATAAACCTTTTGCTAGGATCACATACCAAACCTCTGTAAAACATAAGAGAAGCAGTTGCAACCTTAAAAATTTGAATTATCCCTGGCAAAAATTCCTCGAATTTTTCCCTGTAAACTTCCATTCCCACAGCTAGAAAATGTGGCATTTTACAGCCGGGTAGGTTTCTTTGCTTGCAGGAAAGATAAATTGTATTCTCAATTAAGTCTCCCACTTCTCAGTCTGAGAGCTTACTTAGGGTATTATACAGAGGCTAATAGATGTTAAGTGCCCATCTGTTTCAAACCGTAAATCTGCTGCAAAGTGAATTTAATCAGTGATTCAAAGATGAACAGAAGAAAACAGAGGCATAAAAGATTTTTTTTTTAAGTTTGTTTTTCAGGCAAGAAGGGAATTTTTTTTAGTGGTCTTCTACTCCAGGAGACGTATGAGACACACAGGGTGGAAAGGGAACTGCCTATCCCAGTGGTCAGCAACCCGCGGCTCTGGAGCCGCATGTGGCTCTTTCATCCCTTTGCTGCAGCTCCATGTTGCTGGTCGGCTCCACAATTGATAGGGCTTTCGGTTAGGACAGGTAGAGGAAAAAGGATGTCACGCTAGGAGGAGACTCTATGGTGGTAGTGAAACTGTGCTAAAGGTCGGCAGAGGAAAAAAGGACGCTGTGCTAGGAGAAGACTATGGTGGAGGAACCGACTTCCAGTCGGCAGAGGGAAAAGGACACCGTGATAGGAGGAGACTCTATGGTGGGGGAACCGGACTTCCGGTCGGCTCCAGAATTGAACGGGGGCTTCCGGTTAGGACCTTTGTGGCTCTTTGAGTGTTTAAGGTTGCCGACCCCTGGCCTATCCTAATGAAGAGAAGGGTTAAGGGGGACATGATAGGTAACTTCTGGTACTCGAGGGGCTGTCTCAGAGAAGAGCGGATCACCCTGTTCTCCAAAGCACATGAGGCCAGGACAAGAAGCAATGGATGGAAACCACTCAAGGAGAGAAGCAACCTAGAACTAAGGAGCAATTTCTTGACAGTGAGAACAGTTAATCAGTGGAACTGCTTCCCTTCAGAAGTTGTGGATGCTCCATCACTGGAGGTTTTCAAGAAGTCAAGGACAACCATTGGTTCAGAATGCTATAAGGACTCCTGCCTTGGGCAGGGGTTGGCCTAGAAGACCTCCAAGGTCCCTTCTATACCTACGATTCTACGTCTATGTCTACCTGGGTTATAACTCTGTCCTTTACTGAAAGTGATGTAACGTATCAAAATGGTGTTGACAGCTGTCTTGTCACTAATTGCTGCCTCCGTGCTCGTCCTTCTTTTCATGAATTGCCAACTGTTTTTCCTTAACCTTTTGGAAGCGCCAGAATGACATTTCCGAATCACTGTCTTCCAGATGTTGCTACCTATCCTTCCGTGTGTCTTTGTGTGTGACCGTGAGCATGTGTGTGTGAGTGAGTGCGTTTAGGGCTAACACATATTTAATATGAAACTGCAGTTCTGCATAAGTATACAGAGCACTATAAAGCTATTTGGGGGGCTCTTTTTGAAGCTCAATCATTTAAACATAATCCTTCCCTTTAAATGCTGGCGGTTATAGTGGTCGGTTGATCACGAAGCTAAGGGAATTATGGTATTCTAGCCACGAAGATAAAATATTTTCTCAGGTATCCCTGAAATAATAAAAATGGCATTTAATTATCTCTCTAGTGTCTGAAGGGTTTTTTTCTCCTTCTTCTTGGGCTTAGTCAACATTCTTTCCTCACTACATTTGTAAGGTTTTTTTTTTTTTTTTTAATATTCTTTTTTTACGGTGGAAGCCGAGACCACATATCACAGTGTTGGCGAACCTTTTAGGCACCGAGTGCCGAAACGGGAGCGCGCCGGGAAGACGATCTTCCGGTTTCCAACATGCATGCGCACATGAAAACCAGCTGGCTTTAACGGAAGAGCAACAGGCGACGGCTCGTGTGCCCGGAGAGATGGCTCTGTGTGCCACTTGCGGCACGCGTGCCATAGGTTCGCCATCACGGGCATATCAGTTCTCAATTTCTGGAACTAAGCTGTCTTTTCTCGCATCCTGGCTGCCTCCTAAGCCGAGGAATTCTCGAGCAGTGACCATCCTGATTTTGATCTTCCCTTACAGGAAGCAGAAAACACCCTGCGGCTGATGCAGAATAAGCTGAAGGAGGAAGAGAAACGTTTGCTGAAGAGTGGAAGTAAGTTACTTTTTCACGCAGCAGGGGGTAGTCCTGTGGGCTTTGTCCACATCCAGTTTTGAATAAATTTTTCTGACCCAGGCATTCCCAAACCACGACACAAACTCCTTGTGCCAACTAAAACCCCTTTTTATTAAGTTACTGTGAATTTGTCACATTCACATCCAACAAAGTCTTTCAAGGGAGAATTCACAGTCACAGACCTTATCTGGCTTGGAGAGCTGCCAGGCCGATATCTTCAAAACTTGGCCAGGAGTCTCGGAGACTCACAAAACAATTAAGCAAACTAATTGTCTCCTACAAACTCCCCTCTCCTTTCGCTCCTCTTTTATTCCCTCTGCAAGGGGCCATTCATCGTCCACCTGTGGCTTTACTCCTGAGTCGGTCCTTGTTCCTTAGCTGTTCGCTTCTCCTGGCAGCTCTGTGCATGTGCACACTGGGAACAGGCTCCAGTTGTTCGTCTGCCTCACTGATGTCTGACTCTGAAGGCAACTGATAACTGTCAGACTGCCCTGGCCCTATCTCTGCTTCCGACGCAGAGCCCAGACGCCAGAACTGGCCCATGTTTCTCCCCAAACCCCCTCAGTGTCCAAATCTGCTGCCAGCTTCACTGGCCACTGGAGGGCCACAACATAAATGGGCAAAACCAAAACAGCCCAATTGAATGGACCTTCGGAAGAGGTTGCTCTTAGTTACGACCAGCATAAGAACTAATTTCTTCAACCTCACATAAACACCCACCCACTAAATACAGTAAGTTTGTACTCCCTAGAACAGGGTTCAGCAACCTGCGGCTCCGGAGCCACATGCGGTGCTTTGGATCCTCTGCTGTGGCTCCCTGTCAGGTGATCCCACCACTGGCTGGCTCTTCCCTCCTAGTCACTCCTCGCCTGGCCTGAGAAGGTAAAGGCGACGGCAGGGGATGGAGAAGCAGCCAGGGCAGAGACAGAGAGATACAGAGAGAGGGGGAGAGAGAGACACATAGAGAGAGGGAGGGGTGAGGAAGGGGAGAGAGAGAGATGTCAAAAGGATTTTGTGGTTCCCGGTGTTTTTTAACAACTGGTTCTCTGCCCTAATGACCGGCTGGATAGGCATGGCTAGGGGGGGTCATGTGACTTGTGGAAGTGAGTGACATCGAGTTGGCCACACCCACCCAGGTTTTGTGGCTCCCGGTGTTTTCTTTTCTGTGGGAAACGGGTCCAAATGGCTCTTTGAGTATTTAAGGTTGCAGGCCCCTGATTTAAGTAATCCAGGTTTATAGATGAGTCCACCAAAGTTGCTATTCACACAAAGTTGATCAAGTCCTGTTCTTGCAGGCCTAAACATTTGTGATGTAAAAGACCATGGTGAAAAGCTGCCTCTGTTCATTCTCATTCATTCATTCCCTCGATCTTTCATTTGATTTATTTCCTGCAAGGGACAGCATGAAATCTGGAATGAAAAATGGATAATCTCCTTTCTTCCTTGTCACCCTTTGGTCAGATCTCGCTCTGTTGGAACATCTCCTTTGGAGCAGGATATAATTAAGCTGGGCGTTGAAATATGTAACAGTATAAATTATTAACATAATAACTTTTGACTGGAAAAATTAGTGGTAGATTGGAATAATTTATTTGGGAGCTTCTGCCAACCGTTTTGACTCATTTTAAATAAGACGTCAGCAAAAACCGTGTGGATGATTCACCTGGGCGATTTTAATATTTGCCAAACAGAGTTAACTTGAATTGAACAGATGGTCTCCAGGGAAGCGATTAAGGAAATTAAGCCATATATTATCATTCTTGTTGATTTTCCATTGGCTTGTGGCTTTCCTCTGTTCTATGCCTTTTTTTTTTCTATGGTGCAGAAACTAAAGTCTGTACGCTGATAGTATCAGGATCACCTGGAGTGATAGAACAGCTTTGTGCACCCAGGTTTGGTCACCATCACGATACAAAAAAAGATGTGGAGGCTCTGGAAAGAGCGCAGAGAAGAGCAACAAAGATGATCAGGGGACTGGAGGATAAAACATACGATGGCTGGTTGGGGGAATTGGGTACGTCTAATCTAGCGAAGAGAAGGACTAGGGTTGACATGATAGCAGTCTTCCAATAGTTGAGGGACTGTCAGAGAGAAGAGGGGGTCAACCTATTCTCCAAAGCACCTGAGGGCAGAACAAAAAGCAACCAATAGAAGCTTATCAAGGAGAGAAGCAACCTAGAACTAAGGAGAAATTTCCTGACAGTGAGAACAATTAACCAGTGGAACTCCTTGCCTCCAGAAGTTGTGGGTGTTCCATCACTGGAGGTTTTTAAGAAGAGTCTGGACAGCCATTTGTCCGGAATGGTATAGGATAGTGGTGGCGAGCCTTTTACTCACTGAGTGCCAAACAGGTATGTGCTTTGCGTGAGTGCAAGCTATCCGCACTAACCCGTGGCTCCCCCATGCGTTGCATGCACAATCACACAATCTGTGTATGCACGCAGGTTTCGTGTGGCTCCCCCATGTTCTGCACATGAAATCACACCATCTGTGCATGCATGCAGTTTTCATGCGCAATGCACGTGCACGAATGCCATTACACATGTGCACGCTGCGTGCAAGTACTCACACGCATGTGCAAACATGCACACATATGCAGGAGAGCTCCAAAGACCAGCTGGGTCCCCTGAATTGCTCGCATGCGCACTGGAGGCCCAAACACCAGCTGGGAGGTGCGTGCTTGCTCGGAAAGATGGCTCTGCGTGCTACCTCTGCGTGCCCCCACAGGAAGGCTCTCCCCCTGGGGGTCGCCAGTCGACATTGTTTGACCGACGGCACCCTGAGGAGTCCCTCTCTGTGAGAGCGTACTGGCCGGTGGGAGGCTATCGGTAGCAGAAGGCGATCTCGTAAGTACCCAAGTCCTAAGCCATGGAGCGCTCTAAAGATGGTAACCAACACCTTGAATCGCACCCGGAAGACCGCCGGGAGCCAGTTCAGCTTGCGCAGGAGAGGTGTTACATGGGAGCGCCATGTCGCTCCCATAATCACCCGCGCAGCCACATTCTGGACCAGTTGGATCCTCCAGTGCTCTTCAAGGGGAGCCCCATGTAGAGAGCATTACAGTAGTCCGGACGGGAAGTGATGAGGGTGTTGGTAGGCCTAGAGAAGAAGAGGCAGACAGTGGACACATCAGCGATGAAATGCTACCGGTTCGGGTGAACCGGTAGTGATAAAAACTACCAGTTTGGGTGAACTGTTGGTTTAAAAAAACTACCAGTTCGTCTGAACCGGTATTTCCAACAATCAGCTGTGCCGCGCGATTTAGATTCACTAGAAAGCACGATTTCCTGCTTTCTAGCACTTTTCCCCTCCTCCCTGTTCTATTTACCTTCACAAGCCTCCTTTTTCCACACGAAGCACATGTTTGGCGCGTACTATGCATGCGCACTCACGCAGCGTGCGTTTAGCATGCATTGCACATGCGCAGGCAGCGACCTGGTAGCAAACCAGGGAAGATTTCACCACTGGGACACGTTCAGAGTTCTTGCATTTTAAGAATGTTTGGTGGATTTCATCCCCATCACCTTAGGCCCGTGATGGCAAACCTATGGCACACGTGCCACAGGTGGCACACAGAGCCATATTGGTGACCACACGAGCTTAGCTCCAGCATGCATGTGCGTGCCGGCCAGCTGATTTTTGGGTCTTCTGGGCCCACCTAGAAGCAGGGAAACAGGCTCTTTCTGGCTTCCGGAGGGCCTGGGGCAGGATGGGGATGGCCTGTTTTTTTTGTTCTCTCCAGGCTCCAGAGCCCTTCTAGGAGCCTGGGGAGGGCAAAAACAGCCTTCCCCACCCCCTTGGAGGCCCCCCGGAACCCGGAAACGGCCCATTTGCCTACTTCTGGTGGGATCGGAAGGCCCATTTTTTTGCTCTCCCAAGGCTCCAGAGCCTTTCTAGGAGCCTGAGGAGAGCAAAAAACAGGCTTTCTGGTCCCACCGGAAATCGGCAAACAGGCCATTTCCTGCCTCCGGAAGGGTTGCGAAAGCCATTTTCATCCTTTCCAGACTCCTAGAAAGCCTCTGGAGCCTGGGGAGGGCGAAAAACGGTCCTACCGGGCCCACCGGGCCATCACATGCCAAAAGCGGAGGGAGCGCAGGGGGTCGTGTGCGCATGCACGGGGGTCGGGGTGCATAGAATTATAGGTGTGAGTACGCACGCACACAACCCCCCCCCACACTCCCCCCGTTTTTGGCACGGGATGGCAAAAAGGTTAGCCATCACTGCCTTAGACTAACAGTCAAAAATGAGCCATTTGCCTAAGGCCACGAAATAAATTTCTGAGAGAAATGCAAAGGAAATCAGGCACATCAAGTGCTGGATTTGGAATTATCCCCCTAGTGAAATCATTATCTCGGCTCCCGCACAGCTCCTTCTTATCGCAGACATCCTGTCGAGTTGTTTATATGATAGCAAAATGCCGTAAGGAGGATTGGGGCAGGGGGCTCAGTTCCAGAGCTGGCCATTCAAAGGAACATCCCATAGATTTGGTAAAGAAATATTGGAAGCTCCAGGAAAGAGCAGTATCGGAGTACCAGGGCCCCACCATCCAAGGAAACAGGCTCTCTGGGTAAATGCAAAGCACATTTTGTTCTTTGCCAGAAGCAAAGAAAAAAGGACATATAGAATAGAATTCTTTATTGGCCAAGTGTGATTGGACACACAAGGAATTTGTCTTCGGTGCATAAGCACAGAGTGTACATAAAGTTATAGGTGATAAATCATGATCCTAGTCATCATAAAAATACATTTTCATCATAAACCATAAGATACACTTAGTGATAGTCGTTGGATACTAAATAAGCAATCAACATAAATCATACCAGGAAACTAAATTAAACAACATAAATCGTAAAGATACAAACAACGAAGTTATAGTCCTAAGTAGAAAAGGAAAGGTAAGAAGAAGAATAGTAATACTGCCTTACTAAACAGTTTGACAGTGTTGTGGGAATTAGTTGTTTAGCAGAGTGATGGCGTTCGGGGAAAAACTGTTCTTGTGTCTAGTTGTTCTGGTGTGCAGTGCCCTATAGTGTCATTTTGAGGGTAGGAGTTGAAACAATTTATGTCCAGGATGTGAGGGGTCTGTAAATATTTTCCCAGCCCTCTTTTTGACTCGTGCAGTATACAGGTCCTCCATGGAAGGCAGGTTGGTAGCAATTGTTTTTTTCTGCAGTTCTAATTATCCTCTGAAGTCTTCCTCTGTCTTGTTGGGTTGCAGAGCCTCTGTAGGATTGGTTGCATATCTCTCTGTAGGAAATGGTGTAGGCAGGGTCTCCTGCTTGGGTGGTGGGTTGGACTAGATGTCCTCCAAGGTCCCTTCCAACTCTGTCAATCTGGAATCTGCCTGCTGGAACCAGAGTTTGATAAGGAAGGTGTCATGCACCGGGGAGATCAAGAGATTCAGGCAGTTCAAATGAGTATAAAGATTTATTGCAAGTTTAAGCTCTCTGCAAGAATCTGGCCAACTCACGGTCAAGGAAAATGAGTGGGAGATAAGAGAGGCATTCAAGGTGGGATGGACCTTGAGTTTTTTGGTTTTTTTTAAAAGAAAACCCAAATAAAAGACCGAGAAACAGGTAGTATCTTATGAACAAGCAGACCCACTATGGAGATTCTCAGTCATCCAGGTCATGTTTTTTTCTTTTGAAGACGTTTTTCGCTTCTCATCCGAGAGAGCTGAAGAAGCTTCTTGGATGAGAAGTGAAACGTCTTCAAAGAAAAACCAGAAAGTCCCGTTGCCTCTTGGGGAAAAAAAAAACACCTTTGGGAGAGGCAGATCCACCATAAACGGGATAAGCATCATTCTTGTTGGAAGGAAAATCCATCTGGTTCAGTTCCAAGCTGGGAGAAAAACGCTGGAAACAACATGGAGGCTGATTGGAAAGAAAGTTGAATGATGAACAAGAGCCTTGGTGGCGCAGCAGACTAAAGTGCTGTTAAGTAACACCAGCTGCCTGCAATTATTGCAAGTTCAAATCTCACCAGACTCAAGGTTGACTCAGCCTTCCATCCTTCCGAGGTAGGTAAAATGAGGACCCGGATTGTGGGGGCAATAAGCTGACTTTGTATAAAAAAGAACACCGCTTGGGGGGGGCCGAAAGCCCTACTAAGCAGGTATATACAAAAGTATGAAGGCTATTGCTTAACACATTGTAAGCCGCCCTGAGTCTCCGGAAAAGGGCGGCATATAAATCGAACCAATAAATAAATAAATAAATAAATGAACAGAGCCAGCAGTTTTGGGTCAGCTTGAACAAACGGTTGAATGGGTGGATGGATCTTTATAGGTTTCTGTGACTTTGAAGTTTAAACTGTTGTGGGGGGCGGGGTTTGTGCAATATCTGAAATGCCCTTAGGGGATTGGGCAATGTAGTGAGCTCTGTCTCTTCTGCTAAATGGTAGTGGGTTAATCTTTTGTTGTTGTTAGTTGCGACGTCATGTCCGACCTATCGTGACCCCATGGACAACGTTTCTCCAGGGCTTCCTGTCCTCTACCATCCCCTGGGGTCCATTTAAGCTCACACCGACTGCTTCAGTGACTCCATCCAGCCACCTCATTCTCTGCCGTCCCCTTCTTCTTTTGCTCTCTATCGTTCCCAGCATTCGGCTCTTCTCCAGGGAGTCCTTCCTTCTCATTAGGTGGCCGAAGTATTTGAGTTTCATCTTCAGGATCTGGCCTTCTAAAGAGCAGTCAGGGTTGATCTCCTCTAGGACTGACCAGTTTGATCGCCTTGCAGTCCAAGGGACTCGCAGGAATCTTCTCCAGCACCAGAGTTCAAAGGCCTCCATTCTTTGGCACTCAGCCTTCCTTATGGTCCAACTTTCACAGCCATACATTGCAACTGGGAAAACCATCGCCTTGACTATACGCATCTTTGTTTACAGGGTGATGCTTTTTAGATTTGCCATACCTTTCCTCCTCAGGAGCAAGCATCTTTTAATTTCTTGGCTGCAGTCCCATCTGCGGTGATCTTGGAGCCCAGGAAAATAAAATCTGTCACTACCTCCATTTTTTCCCCATCTACTGTATTTTTCGGAGTATAAGACGCACCGGAGTATAAGAAGCAGCTTAGTTTTGGGGGAGGAAAATAGGGGGAAAAAATCTGCCTACCAGGTATTCAGCTGGCTAGTGTCCTTAGTCTGGTCAGCTTCAGCACATTAGTTTGCTGGTTTTTATCCCCTGCTTGGGGGTAAAAAACAGCTTCTAAAGCACAACTGATTTTTGGAGAGAGAAGCAATGAGAAAAGCAGGCAAACCATGGAGATCGCTTCACTCGCCAGCGCCTCCTTAGGGCTGAAAAAAAAAGCTTCACAGTTGGAGAGTCGGAGGAAGCAGGCAAAGCAGGAAACATCGCGTCACTGAAAAAGCTAAAGCACAGCTGAGAGTCGGAGGTAGATCGCTTCAGTCGCTAGCGCCTTGTTAGGGCTGAAAAAAAGCTTCGAAAAAGCTACATTCAGAATATAAGACGCACCCAAATTTTCAGCCTCTTTTAGGAAGGAAAAAAGTGTGTCTTATACTCTGAAAAATACGGTATTTGCCAGGAATTGAAAGGGCCGGATGCCATGATCTTAGTGGGTTACTCTTATTGTGTCCTAAATGGCCATGTCCTGTTCTTCTTAATCCCATCATCCTGGAGCTGAAGGTCTTTTGTTTTGTAGATAGGCTGGCCCAGTCTTTCTTAATGAGCACGAAATATCTGCCGGGGGGGGGCGAGAGGGGGAAGCTATTAAGAAAGACGGAGTCTGCTTTCTGCCTTTAAGAGCATGTTTCTTCTAGTGAGAGGGCTTCCCACATTCTGAAATCAAACATTTTGGCGGGTATAATTGAAAACCTGGTGATGAATAACCCTCATCCTCGTGTAATAGGGGGTGGCCGGTGGTTCGTCAGGTTCCCCTAGGATGCTTTGAGAAGGGCAAGAAAATTGATAGCATCGCTTATTTGCAATGGAGGGAGGAGGAGCAGTGGCTGGGGAGCTGCTTGGCTGTTCCCCAAGGGCTTCTTGGCAGACCAGACTGAGCCCAAATGCCAGTGCTTAGAGCTGTGTAAATGTGAATTGGGCGAGTCAGACTACGTAGGTCAATTGACAGCAAATGCATCTGGGGTTTATCAAGCCTGACCTTCTGTTTCCGTGATGAATAACCAGCTGGCAGGTGAGAAGATGGCGTGGTTTGTGCCAGCAAAGCTCCCGCTGGAGTTTGTAAACATAATCAGTGCAAGATAGCGCGTGAAAAATGCCCGGCGTGATCTCACTCGGCCTGATACAGACAGGACAATTCGTCTGACGTGTTCGTCATGTGGAAAGGAAAAGGAAAAAAAAAAAAATCAAAAGTACCCAAAAAAGGAATACACAACATTACTCAAAAGTTTTTAAAGGGAAGGCGAATTGAAACTTCAGGGTTTCTTTTTTTCCCCCTCCTACTAGTAATTGTTCCAGAACAAATTAATTAAAAATATCATGGTAGGAGATGATCGGGGCTGAGTGTGAGGGAGGAGTCAAATGTGTCATCAGTCTCGAGTCCCTTCGTGCCCATAAGAGATCTAAGTCCCACCCACCTTAAATTCCGTAGCCTCCTATTTACTGCCAATTTGTTTTTAACTGTCTGGGTTTCTTGATTTCCCCGCTTGACAATCACGGTTTTAATAAGATATATGCTTTTTCTTTTATTATTATTATTATTATTATTATTATTATTATTATTATTATTATTATTTATTATTTATTATTATTATTATTATTATTATTATTATTATTTTATTATTTATTATTATTTTATTATTTTATTATTATTATTATTTCGGAGGATAAGACGCACCGGAATATAAGACGCACCTACCTTTTTTGGTGAGGAAAAGAAGAAAAAGAAATCTCCCTCTGTCTCTGCCTCTGAGCAATTTTGCCTGGTTGCAGCAATCGGCAAACAGCCTGCTTTACTTTCATTTTCGTTTTCAGTATAGCTTGATTAGCACAAGGGGGAAAAAATCTGCTCCAGCAATTTACCTCTTTGCAGTAACAGCTTAGAGCAAAACAGCTGAGAGTCGGGAGGCTGATCCAATCAACTTGTACTAATTAGGCTGTGCTGAAGCTGAAAGGAGCTGTTTTTTCTTGCTGTTTGCTTGCAAGGAGGTAAATTGCTGGGAGGCAGAGGCCAAAGGGTGGGGGCCAGTGGGTGGGCGGGGCTATATTCGGTGTATAAGACGCACCTAAATTTTCACCCCCTTTTAGGAGGGAAAAAGGTGCGTCTTATACTCCGAAAAATACGGTATATAAAATACAAAAAGGAAATAGAAAATTAAGGGAAGGAAAGGGAATGGAGAAAAGAGGGTGGGAAATTCAAGGGGGAAGAGAAAAAGAAAGGAAAGGGGGCATTGACTTCCAACTCTTCCTAGCACAGTACAAGATAAACACGCTCCAACCTCCACTTTTTGCTTTTACACATTAATACATAACTAGCCATTTCTATAACACCAAATCTTTCTAATCAACAAAAACAAAATCAAAGTTTCCTTTTTTTTTCTTTTCTTCACAAGCACAAATTCCAGAAGTGATATCCAAACAAGAACATATTTTCCTCTTTAAATAATCAATTTAACCGTTCCTGCTTTATCTTCCTTGCTATAGAAATAGTACGTATTTCCATTTGCACCTAATAATCTTTGTGAGTGGTCACTATTTAGAATAGAATAGAATAGAATAGAATAGAATAGAATAGAATAGAATAGAATAGAATAGAATAGAATAGAATAGAATAGAATAGAACAGAACAGAACAGAACAGAACAACACAACACAACACAACACAACACAACACAACACAACACAACAGAATTTTTTATTGGCCAAGTGTGATTGGACACACAAGGAATTTGTCTTTGGTGTATATGCTCTCAGTGTACATAAAAGACAAGATACATTCATCAAGAATCATAAGGTACAACACTTAATGATAGTCATAGGGAACAAATAAGCAATCAGGAAACAATATCAATATAAATTGTAACGATACAAGCCACAAAGTTACAGTCATACAGTCGTAAGTGGAAGGAGATGGGTGATGGGAACGATGAGAAGATTAATAGTAATGCAGAATTTACAAAAATTTACAAAATTTATTGCATTCAACAGTCATGCAGGACCAGAAGTTCACTTGAAAGTGCCAATTTTTGGAAGCTTTTTAGGGCACTCTCGTTCTTCTTACACTGAGAGTTTACAGATTACAGATTAACAGAGTTGGAAGGGACCTTGGAGGTCATCTAGTCCAACCCCCTGCCCAAGCAGGAGACCCTACACCATTTCTGACAGATGACAGTCCAGTCACTTCTTGAAAGCCTCCAGTGATGAAGCTCCCACAACTTCCAAAGGCAACTTCTGTTCCACGGGTTGATTGTTCTCACTGTCAGAAAATTCCTCCTTATTTCCAGGTTGAATCTCTCCTTGATCAGTTTCCATCCATTATTCCTTGTCTGGCCTTCGGGTGCTTTGGAGAATAGTTTGACCCCCCCCCCTGTGTGACAGCCCCTCAAATACTGGAAGACTGCTATCTTGTCTCCCCTGGTCCTTCTCTTCACTAGACTAGCCTGCAACCGTCTATCATATGTTTTGAACACAAAGGGATTCTCGTTTTTATTCAGGTCACGATGACTCGGACATGGAGATCCACGAGGACGATGGATCAGACAGCGACCTGGAAGACCGGCAGCTGATCAAGCAACGCACAGCCATGGAGATGCTGATGCACGGTGGGTCGATCTGCTCCTCTTCTCTCCTCTTCCCAAATGGCTTTCAAGGCACGTTTTCAAACTGTGCAGCCTGTACCCATGAGGGTGCAAATGAGAAAAAAAATGGCTTTTAACAGATAAAGCGATGTCAGCTTGTACCAGCGTATTAAAAAAAAAGAAAAAAGATTCCCAGATTTAAAATGCTAAAGATTGCCTTATTCCCGAGCTGATTTTAGACAGCTGGCCTTTCTCCAAATTCCAGATGAAATCCAAAAGAAAAAGAACTTAAAGGAGGGAATGGGGAGTTGGCAGTATCCTTCCCCCTGCCACGCGCCCACCAAGCCACACTACACCCACCAAACCATGCCCACAGAACCGGTAGTAAAAAAATTTGGATTTCACCACTGACCCACGGCCTCAGATTCCCACAGTGAAAGTTTTTGAAAATAGATGACCAACAGTCTTAGACCAAGTCAGTTTCCTTTACTTTAAGCCCATCTTACCTAATTCAACCTGAGCCAAAGGAAAAGATGCTCCTCGGAGGGGCGAAATCCCACCGAAAAGGTGCCCACTCTGACAGGTGTCAACATTTCTACCTTTGATAGCTCTGCTGACGATGGAAGCATCTATGTCCTTTGAGTTTATTTTATCAATGGTTCTGCCAGAGCTTGGCTTACACTTTTGTGACGTTTTCTGACAAATATTGCGTGTTTCAGGGCGGCCGAGCAAACGGCTTGTTGGAACCATGCAAGGGGGAGACACGGAGGACGAGGTAAGCGGCTGTGGCTGAAATACCCGTGATCACGTTTAAACATGAGTTCACGTGCACTTTTTTTGCAAAGTAGAAACAAAGGTTGTTTTAATGGTTTTCCTGCATGAAGGAAAGCATGAAGGTTTTCGCTCATTTCCCGCCAGTGCAGTTTTGCATTTATTTATCATTAAACCAAACCCCATTTTCTCTGCGTGCAGTTATACCGGGTTTAAAGTAACAATTATTTCATGAACTTTTCAACGTTGGCTTTTAAGTATCCCTGTCTCTTATTTTAAATTTAATGTACTGTTTTTATGTTTGACTGTGTTATTTGTACACCCACCGAGTCCTTCTGTAAGGCAGAGGGGTGGTTTCTAAATTTGATTCATTAATTACTTAAATTAGGCAAGGTTCAAAGTGACAGTAACAGAGTTGGAAGGGACCTTGGAGATCATCTAGTCCAACCCCCTGCTTACGCAGGAGACCTGTACTAGGGATTCGAACCGCCAAACTGCTGACCTTTCTGATCGACAAGCTCACTGTCTTAGCCACTGAGCCATGCAGTCAGGCTGAGCAGAGGTGGGGGGAGGATAAGATAGGATTGTGAATTACCTAAAGATAGTATGTTCCACTATAAACCTATGATTTCTATAGCTGATGCTTCTCTCTGATTTTTTTCATATGTATAGTACAGGTAGTCCTTGACTTACAACTTGTTGTGGGCGGAACTGGCAGCAGATTTGGACAGTGAGGAGGTTGGGGAGGAACATGGGCCAGTCCTGGGGGCTGGGGAAAGCTCAGACGAGGGCTCTGCTTTGGAGGCAGAGAGGGAGATAGACAGCAGTGAGGCAGAGGAACAGCTGGAGCCTGTTCCCAATGTGTGTATGCTAAGAGCTTCCAGAAGACAAGAACAACTAAGAAAGCAGGGTCGACCTGGGAGTAAAGCCACTCCTCGGAGGTGATTGGCCCCTCCCATAGGAAACAAAAGAGGAGTGAACGGGGAGTGGGCTTTTGCAGGAAACAATTTGTTCGTTCGGTGACTCTGAGAGATTCTGTGCCAAGTTTTGCCTTGTACTGCATTTGGAAACTAGTTACCTGGCAGCTTTCCAAGCGAGATAAGGTCTGTGTTGATAAACATTCCTTTGAAAACCTGTTTGGACAGGCCTTGCTGACTGTGAATGAAAGGAATTCACAGTTGTGTAAATAAAAGAGGCTTTTTCTGGGACCAAGACTCTGGTTCCTGCTTTTTAAGGGAGCCTAGGTCAGGACACAACTGTTCATTTAGTGACCATTTAAAGTTACAAAAGCACTGAAAAAGGTGACTTATGACTGTTTTTCCCAATTACGACTTTTGCAGACGCTTGGCAACTGGTTCATATTTATGAACCCCTTTCTGAACAAGCAACGTCAATGGGGAAGCCAGAGCCACCTAACAATCGTGTTACTACCCTAACAGCTGCAGTGATCCACTTGTGATCTCTGAAAAAAAATGTCTCACTTAACAACAGAAAGGTTGGGCTCCGTTGTGGTCGTAAGTCGAGGACTACCTGTATATTCAAATAAAAGTGCGCTCTGCACTGTAAAAGCATCTGGGATTGTGAACGAGCTTCGGATGATTTATAGAATTCGCTTTGATTAAAAGTGCTCATGAATGCTAAGAATAAATATATATTTATGATATATATTTTAATAATATATAATTTAATTTATTTTAATAAATATTTGCAGTATAATATCTTCAAAGGCCACTAACTACCTATTTCTCAGAATTGATAGCTTGGGCCTGAATCTTATTTAAAGGCTTAATTTTGCAATTTACTCCTTAGTCCTATGGCTTTCAGTGGGCCCTCTAAGTATTTTGCTCTGGGGGTTCAGGATTCGGCTGAATTTTTATACAAGCCCCTGTATAAGACGCCCCTTTTATTTATTTATTAGTCCAATTTATATGCCGCCCTTCTCCATAGACTCAGGGCGGCTTACAATGCATTATAGCAATAGCCTGCATACTTTTATGTATATACCTGCTTATTGGGGCTTTTGCTTCCGATGCGAATAGAAATTAGAAACACGCCACTTATCATTTGCTGCTCTACAATACGGAAAGTCCTTGAATTGCAACCATTCCTTTAGCGGCTGTTCAGAGTTACAACGGGATTGAAAAAAGTAATTTACGTCCAGTCCTCATACTTACAACCATCGCTCCATCTCCGTGGTTACAAGATCCGAATTCAGGTGCTTGACAACTAACAAGTATCTGTGATGGTTGCAACACCCCAAAGTCCCTTTGTCACCATTTGCAACCTTTCCGGCTAGCTTATGAGAAGCGGTAAACCATTTGGGAAAAGTGTATTTTCTAAAACTAGCTAATAACACCACCTTTTTTTTTTTTTTTTTTGGAGTAGTACCATAAAATTATATATCAATGGAAAGATAATTTAATCAATAATTTCATGCAATAGCTTTTAAGAAGGATTTGCTATTAGAATAGCAGTTACAGTATAAAGAAGAAAAGTGAAACACGTAGAAAAAACGAGATATACAAAACTGATCACCATGTCAGTTAACACTTAGTTGGGTAACCTTCAACATGAATTACAGCCTTACAACGTCTTCCCATGGAGTGAACCAAGTCTTTTTTAGAACCTAGCTGTTCTAATGTGAAACCAAGATTGAAGGATGGCTTCTATTAACTGGGTTTTATTGCTGGGTCGCTTCTGACTAACCAGTTTCTTTAGTCGGCTCCATAGATTTTCAGTTGGGTTTAGGTCTGGGCTACTCCCAGGCCATTCCAGCAGTGAAATAGGCTTATCTTGAAACTCCAAACAAAAAAAGTGGTGTTATTAGCCATCAAACCTCAAAAATACACTTTTCCTAAAAGGTTTCCACAATTTTGGCCACTACTGTACATATACATATACATATACATATACATATACATATACATATACATATACATATACATATACATATACATATACATATACATATACATATACATATACCGTGTTTCCCTGAAAATAAGACCCTATCATATTTATTTATTTATTTATTGGTTCGATTTATATGCCGCCCTTCTCTGGAGACTCAGGGCGGCTTACAATGCGTTAAGCAATAGCCTTCATCCTTTTGTATATACCTGCTTGGTAGGGCTTTCGCCCCCCCCCCCCCAAGCGGTGTTCTTTTTTATACAAAGTCAGCTTATTGCCCCCACAAATTGGGTCCTCATTTTACCTACCTCGGAAGGATGGAAGGCTGAGTCAACCTTGAGCCTGGTGAGATTTGAACTTGCAGTAATTGCAGGCAGCTGGTGCTACTTAACAGCGCTTTAGTCTGCTGCGCCACCAAGGCTCTTAATATATTTTTTTGAACCCCAAAATAAGCACTTGGCCTTATTTTCAGGGAGGTCTTATTATTTTGGGGCAAACCGAAGGAAACCAGAGGAAATGGTGGGGACTGGCTGCGCATGTGTTTAAATATTTTCGGGAAGGGCTTATTTTCAGGGGGGGCTTATTTTAGTGCATGCACTCAAAAGCCCAATTGGGCTTATTATCAGGGGATGTCTTATTTTAGGGGAAACAGGGTACATATACATATACTGTATATGTGTGTGTGTGTGTGGAACTGGCCACGGTTCACTTAAACACCACCTTGCTTAGCGAGCACAGGTCCCAAATAAGTCAAGAACCCACCTGTAATAATAGCTGTAGCTTGAAAGCATTTTTTTCTCCAGTTTATTTATGGGGCCCACCTCTTCCAAAAGAGATCTGTTGACTTTAGGCCAGATTTGGGGGTCAACAGGTCTGAAAATGGCTTGCAGGAGTGGGCTGTCATATCAGCAACTACCCACAAATAACAGACTCCACGGAAGTAATACGGCCTCTGCTCTACTAACCTGTAACACTTAACCCTAAAGCAGGGGTGTCAAACTCTGGTCTGCGGGGTGCTTAAATCTGGCCAGCGGGTCCTCTCTGGAAACCGTGAAGGATTGGCCCACGGGGCGTCTGCCAGCAAAAATGGAGCTCGGGAGGGCTACGAGAGGCCTTCTCGAGTTCCATTTTCGGCTATGACAGCGTCCTGCAACTCTCTGCCAGCGAAAACAGAGCTCGGTTTTCATTGGCAGTGCACTCGGGTCACCACAGGTGCCTCTGACATGAGTGACGTTGAGTTAGCCACGCCCACCCTGGCCACGCCCCTGCCTCCCCGAGGTCAAACACAGCCCTGATGCAGCCCTCAATGAAATCAAGTTTGACACCCATGCCTTAAAGGGTCTGCCTTGGTTCATGCTTCCTCAAGCAGATAGTTGCTGTCTTAGCTTGGTCCAGAGTCATGCTTGAGCCGATCATGCCGCTGTCTTCTCCAGCCTTGTTTGGATTTGAATTCTCTTTTCTATTTGCCTTCTGCACTCACGCTTTTTTTTTTAACCCTCTCCGGTGTCGTTCCTCTTAATTTCTTCCTACCTCCATCTTGCGTGGCCTCGCATGCTGCTGCTCCCAAAGATCGGGGCAGCCCAAGCCCGAACCAAAAAGCACAAAGCTTCCCGAGCCAAGGCAAAGGTGCGTGACTCTCCTGCCTACCCAACACCTGGCTCCTCCTCATCCCTTGCCCACAATCCCCCTCGCCTCTCTTCTCTGCTCTTGGGGTCCTGCTCACCATCAGACGCCACTGGCGGTGGGAGGACAGGGACGAAGGTAAGACGCGAGAGCTGGCATGCCGTCTGCCAGGTTATAGTCCGCCGGCAGCCTGTGGAGCTGGCAGCAGAGTCGGACAGTGAGGAGGCTGGGGAGTAACATGGGCCAGTCCTGGAGTCTGGGGAAGGCCCCGACGAGGGCTCTGCATCGGAGGCAGAGAGGGGGCCAGGGCCATCTGGGAGTTATGTGCGGACTCCGGAACCTCCAGAGTCAGACAGCAGAGAGGCAGGGGAACAGAGGGAGCCTGTTCCCAGTGCACGCTTGCGCAGAGCTGCCAGAAAGACAAAAGGGGCGACTCAGGAGTAAGGCTTGGAGATGATTAGCCCTTCCCATAAGACATAAAGGAGGAGCAAAGGAATGTGAGCCTTTGCAGGAAGCAACTTTGTTAGTTCCCGGCGTTTTAAATTCTGCAGCTCTGTTTTTACTCTGTGCTCCGTGTGGCCTTGCAAAGTTAATTGCCAATTAGGTCCTTGGCAGCGTGTCAAGGGAGATAAAGGTGGGTGCTTATCAGCCTTATCCTGAAGGACTGTGGCAGACTTCTGTCGGACTCTTTACAAACTATTTGTGACTCATCACGGGCTGTGAATGAACAGAATTCACAGCCGTTGAAATAAAAAGAGGGTTTTTGGGACTAATTGTGTGCTTTTTACTGTCTCAGAAAGCCTAGATCAGACCACCTACAACAGCTTCTCCCCAACCTCAGATTGTGTCTGGAGACTACCAACGAGGGAGGAGGGGGGGCGGGGTTGGATCTAATGCGGTGTTTTTCAGCCTTGGCAAACTTGGAGATGGGTGGACTTCAACTCCCAGAATTCTGGGAGTCGAAGTCCAGACATCTTCAGCTCACCAAAATTGAGACACTCTGATCTACTGGAAAGAAGTCATCCCAGAACTAAGAAACAGAACTTTCTCGGGAGTAGTTTTGCAAAAACCGTGTTTAGCCATAATTTTCTGGGTTGTCACAACATATTAAGGTTTAAATTGTGTTTTGGTAAACCCACTAGAGCAGGGGTGTCAAACTCAAGGCCAAATCCAGCCCGCAGAATGCTTAGATCTGGCCCGCAGGGCCGCCCTGAGAACAATGAAGGACCATCCCGCGGTGCCTCTGCCAGCGAAAATGGAGCCATTTTGGGGGGTGACAGTCTCCTGCAACCATCTGCCAGTGAAAAATGGAGCTCGGGAGGGCCGCGTGTGGCCCTCCCATGCTCCGTTTTTACTGGCAGAGCGCTCAGGCCACCACAAGCGCCCCCCAACACGAGTGACGAGCTGGCCATGCCCACCCCAGCCCCCCCCCGAGGTCAAAACACAACCCTGATGCGGCCCTCAATGAAATTGAGTTTGACACCCCTGTACTAGAGGATGTGAGAAGCAGAAAGTGTAATATTCCTGTTTGTTTGTTTTTTTTAAAAAATGGAAGGGCAAGTTTGATAGCATAACTCTGTTTCTTTCCCCTCAAAATTTCCTTTTTTCACTGTACTTCCCTGTGGAACTGTATCTTCAAACAAAAATTTTCAGAGGACAGCAGGTTGCCTTAGAGGGGATAAGTCTTCTCTTCCAGGCCCCCGTGTCCCTCTTACACACGTACACAAAGTTCTTCGTTCCTTAAAATTAGCGCTTTTATTCACAATGAACTAGAGAGACTATAGATTATCTAACTGGATAGCAACTGTATTCATTCAATCTTACGGATAAATATTATCTATATTAATTCTTCAAGACCAGGGTGTATTTTTTTAAAAAAAATATCAGATAACCAATGCATACTTTTTCCTACAGGAAGACTCAGAGGAAAGCGAAATTGATCTGGATGATGATGACGATGACGATGATGATGATTTGGAAGATGACAGCATGGACATCTCCCCCACCAAAGCCAATCGGAGGGTCAGGAAGCCGGAGCCACTGGAGGAGAGCGATAATGATTTCTGAGGAACCTCAACAGGGATGACAAATGACAACTTGCCCATGACGTATGATGAGGCCATGTTGAGGTAGTGCAAGCTGTCCAAGAGAGTGATGATATATATATCATAGAGTATATATATAGGCCTCAAGGCTATTATTGCTTCATGAATTTCACAAGCTTTAAAAATTGAGGACGCAAAATTACACCAAACATCAGAAGCCATGGAAGTCCTACCATGCTGAAGGTCAAAGAACCTCACATCTTCAAG
This sequence comes from Pantherophis guttatus, assembly GCF_059756535.1. Lineage (NCBI taxonomy): Eukaryota > Metazoa > Chordata > Lepidosauria > Squamata > Colubridae > Pantherophis > Pantherophis guttatus. Next base: position 10,537,120 of record NC_142076.1, on the reverse strand, counting down.
TTAACAGTCTAGAAACAAAATCTCAGTCAGCGCTAGGATGTGATTCTCGGTGATTTCAAAGAGCAGTTTAGGATGAGTTATCAGCTTGAGTTTGTATCTACTTTACAGACTGCAGTTGAGTCTTGAAAACTCTGCAACAAGATGAAAAATAATAATAATTTTTTATCAAAGATCAAGGCAAAATTGTCAGTTGTGCAAAGTGGAGAAACCCCCTCCAAGGAGAAGCTGATGGGTTTTGAGCTATTCCAGGTGTTTGAACTCCCCATTTGTCCTTGAAGCTATTGGTACATCCAATTCCAAGTTGGTCCATTGAGGAGAAACCCTCATCAGAGAGTGGGGTGGAGGAGAGAAATAGCTCTAGGGAAAAACAGAGTTTATTTTAACCGAATTAATCATATACAACTCTAATACCATCCCTGGTCCGTCTGTAGAAGCATCTCTTTTCAGATTCATGGACGTATTTGATAGACCATTTTGCTCGTCAAGAAGTGTTAACCTTGTTCTGTACTGACGTCTCCTTGGTTCACAACTCTAAGGCCAATGACAACCTTCTTTCCTTCCGATTTTGACTGTAACGTTCCTGCATTTTGCAAATAAACCCTCTTCACTTCCTCTCCCTTGTCTTTGCTCTGATATCTTTGCCCCCAATTAAGAAATTCAACAAAACGTAATTCCAAAATCAATCTACCGGCCTCTTTCAAATCAGCTTTGGTCATGCCACTTCATCCAAGTATCCTCTTTGGAGCAAAAAACCAAGAAAGCTCATGATTGGTTGAGAGTGAGTCGGGCTTCTCTTTGATCCCAGTTTCATGGCTGCATCTCCCCTTCAGGTCTATCCCGGGGCCTTCAAGGACATCCATTCTTTCACCGTGCCCTCAGTCAATGGGCACCATGCCCAACGTAGTCCCAACTGTGCTTTATATCTCCACCACGCAGCTAGGGGTGTTCGCTCGGATAGCCTCGGAAATCACCTTCGCTCCTGATTCACCGATTTTATTTCCCAGTAAGCTGTGGGAACAAACAAAGAAGCTTTAGAGGGCCACTTCAGTGCAAAGACTTCAGACTGATTAGCTATCCAGTTGCACCAGGTTGGAAATAATAATAACTTTATTGTCATTGTACGTATATACACTGTATACCCATACAACAAAATTCACTTAACACCCAAAGACCAGGTCCAACACACATAACAATCCCCAAACACACTCCCACCCACCACAATTCCCCACCCCTAAACCACCCAAACATCCACATGACAGAGCAAGTAATTCTGTCCAACAGTTCACTGATGGTGGCCCTTTAGTTCATTGTTGAGTGCAATTATAGCTCTAGGATAAAAACTATTCAGAAGACGTGTGGTCCGAGTTTTCATTGTTCAGTATCTTCTGCCAGTAGGCAACAGTCCAAAAAGATAGTAAGCAGGATGGGAAGAGTCTCTGAGAATGTTATGCAACTTTCTCAAACAGCGAGATTCGAAGATGTCGTCCAGGGCTGGTAGCTGGAGTCCAATGATATTCTGGGCAGTTTTAATGATTCTCTGTAGAGCTTTTTTGTCCGCTACAGAGCTGCTCCTATACCATGCAAGAATGCCGTATGTCAGGACACTCTCAATGGTGCTGGGATAGTAGGACAGAAGTAGATGCTGAGATAGATTTATCTTCCTGAGCAGATCCTGAGATAGATTTATCTTCCTTTGTACAGGAAGTACAAAGAGGTGTGGGTTGTACCTTCACTGCTTAACTTTCAGCCGTTGGCTTACGGTAGTTGTCGTTCGGTCCCTTCTGACCCTTCTTGACCAAACACCTTATTTCAGCAGGTCTAACAGCTTCTTGGAGCGCCTGCTTGGATCATCGGTGGCAACGGTTGGCCACCTTGATTTCTGCTGACTTCTTTTTCAAGTGCATTTGGTGTTTCCAAGCACCAGGGGCTTCTCTGTTGACACTTACCTGTGCATTAGGTGTCCAAAACATCTAAGCGTATAGTCTATTACACCAGCTAAGGCACACCTGCATGACCTTAATGATATCACTTTCTAACCTGCTGGTAAGAATGAAAAACTCAAACATCGTATGATCTTCCCTTTACCATAAGTGTGGCAGTAGGAACTTTTGGAGTTTCTAGACCAGTGATGGCGAACCTTTTTGGCACCAAGTGCCCAAACCGGAATGCACGTGCATGCATGTGCACGCACTGGAGTACGGGAAACCCGGAGACCAGCTGGCCGGTGTACGCATGCCTGTTTTTTGGGCCGTTTTCAAGCCATTTTGGGCTGTTTTCAGGCCATTTCCGGGCCATTTTTCTGGCTGTTTTTGCCCTGAAAAATGCCCCCAAAATGGCCTGAAAATAGCTCGAAAAACAGGGCAAAACCAGCCCCCAAAATGGCCCGTTTTTTGGCTGGTTTTTTGGGCCATTTTCAGGCCATTTTCCAACGCTCCAGCGCCCGTGAAGACCAGCTGGTGACGGCGCACATGCCCACAGAGAGGGCTCTGCTTGCCACCTCTGGCACGCGTGTCACAGGTTCGCCATCACGGTTCTAGATCAACATCTCCAGTAGGCATCGCCCTTGGGAAAGGCTGTTTTAGTTCAATCAAAGGTACTTACTTGATGTAGGTGAGGTTGTGGCTTCCCGTCAGTGCCGTGGCAATGCAGATCGCCCCATCCATGCCCAAGGAGTTCTCCTGGAGACTGAACAAGAACACGGAAACATCTGGCTATCTATGCACAAATAGGAAGTTCTAACATGGTTTGCTCAGCCTGCGGAGCGAACCAATTTCTTGCCATTTGTATTTGTGTTTCAGCCTTTGATCTGATCTGACACGTGCCTTGTATCTGCTCTAGCTTTATTTTCTACTAAAGATCCTGAGAAACACCAAACAGATACTAAGAATCGATCAAGACGTACGCCTGAAGGAAAGTCATACGCAACTCTAAAGCCATGTTTGAAAAATTTGCCGGTGCAACAGTCCTCTTTGGCATTTTCTATTTCCTTGAGCTTAAGCTGTTTCTTTCAACTTAAGACATTTCCTCGAGCTTAAGACATTTCAAGACAGCCAGTTGGTTTAGGAACAAAGATATGACATTCTTGAAATATTGATAAGCCTTGTACTTCACAACTCTAACAACTGCTTGATGATAGGTATGATATTGGTTAGAGTAGGCTCCTAAGGCTATCTGCTTCTTTCTTTGGATAATAAATGAAAAACCATTTCAGTATGACTCAAGCAGAATATATATATATAAATTTATAAATTTATATAAAATATATAAATTATAAAAAATTATATTTCGCTGATAAATTCAGTGAAATATAAATTTGGTATAAAATGGTTTGTCGTGAATGTGACTGCTTGAGGGCTCCTGGATTGGAGCTGAAAGGCAAAAGGGATGCAGTATGCTCCCTTCCACATGCTGGAGTGTCCAACCTTGGCAACTTGAAGACTTGTGGACTTCATCACCCAGAATTTCCGAGCCAGTCATGCTGGTGAAGAATTCTGGGAGTTGAAGTTCACAAGTCATAAGCTTTAAAAATTTTTGGAATTCTGGAAGTTGAAATCCATAAGTCTTTAAAGTTGCCAAGGGTTGGATACTCCTAGCATATAGTAGGAATTCTTCACAAGCAGCCTTTCCCACACGCACTACTTACTTCAACCTGCGGAGGGTGCTGTTAACTTTCAACGAATGGGCCATAGCCTTGGCTCCCATCAAACCAATGGAGTTTCCTCTAAGGCTGAAATCAGAAGGAAGGAAGAATCATGAGGAGGAGGATTGATGGAGCTACAGCTTGATGGAGAAGTTCAGCCATCTCTGAGATAGAAAGGGGGAGAGAGAGAGAGAGACCCCACCCCCATAATCCAGGCAGGGAATGACCCCCTTCCCCAATGTTCCCAGGTGGTATCCAAGAAACACCATTAAATATATATGAATGAATGAATGAATCTCGTGAGAAGTTGGGACAGCTGAAATCTAAATAGGTTTCAGAGATTTTTGAGAGGGCTTCAAACGGGTGGGCTGCTGGGGGTTCGCAGGGGTTCGGGAGAACCTTTCGCTAAGATTCTGTGCAGTTCGGAGAACTCCCAAATCCCACTCCTGGCTGACCCCGCCTACCCCTCCCCTCCCAGGAGTCCCCACACGGCCTGTTTTGGATGCAGGTAAGTGCAGGTAAGTGAGACTTGGGGAGGGCAAAAAATGGGCCTACCGGAAGTTCAGGAAGGCCAGAAACGGGCCTGTTTCTGGCCTCCAGAGGGCCTCCAGAGCCTGGGGAGGCCGTTTTCGCCGTCCCGGAGGCTTGAGGAAAGCCTCCGGGGAGGGCAAAAATGCCTCTCCACTGTGGTGCAGGAGGCCGACTAGGCCACACCCACCATTGCCACACCCACCCAGCAACAGGGCAGAGAATCCTTTTTGAAGCCCACCTCTGCCTCCAAGTCTGAACTCGTGAATTGGGCAAGGCTGGCACAGATCTAGTCACATGTCTCTCCACCTCAGCAATTTTAAGATACGTGGACTTCAACTCCCAAGAGTCCTCAGCTCGGGGAATCCTAGGAGTTGAAATCCACCCACCTTAAAAGTTGCTGAAGTTGAGAAACCTGGTTCTCTCCTAAGGGCACTTCCCGAGAATGCTCAGCCATCTCAGCAATTCCCGGTGGGGATAATGGGAACTGTAATCCATCCCACCTGGTGAGTGGCAGATGTGTGAAGTTGGACTCAGCCAACCTGTTAGGGTCTGAGATGGATGAGTGGAATCCCCCCACTCCCACTCTGCACCTTTATTGAAACCAAGCAGGGGCTTTTTAGATTGAGCCAAGGAGATGGTTACTACACCTCAAAAGTAAAGGTAAAGGCTCCCCTCACACGTATGTGCTAGCCGTTCCCGAGTCTAGGGGGCAGTGCTCATCTCCGTTTCAAAGCCGAAGAGCCAGCGCTGTCGTCTCCGTGGTCATGTGGCCGGCATGACTCAACGCCAAAGGAGCACGGAACGCTATTCCCACAAAAAGTGGTCCCTATTTTTCTACTTGCATTTTTTAACCTGCTTTCGAACTGCTAGGTTGGCAGAAGCTGGGACAAGTCACGGGAGCTCACCCCATTACGCAGCACTAGGGATTCGAACCGCTGAATCGCTTTCTCGATCGACAAGCTCAGGGTCTTAGCCACTGAGCCACCGCGTCAAAAAGCCCAATTAAAAAGATGGAAACTTCACGTGAAACATCTTCAACATTGGATAGAACAGCAACGAGGAGTTGCTTGGAGATTCGAAGGAGGAGTGGACGGTTTGGAGATGTTTAAATAGACTCCGCACTGGTTTGGTTAGCTAGAACTAAAGACCCCATGGAAAAAATGGGGGCTTCTCCCAGAGGATACGGATATTTACTGTGAATGTTGGCACCATTCAAACCACATTTCCGGATTCTTGCATAAGTGGATAGCTGCGTTCCTATCAAACAGGCAGCAAGTAGTCAAAATAGGGAACTCCGCTTGACAATGCTGCTACTCTACAAAAAGACCTCGACTATGTGTCAGAATGGTCAAACAATTGGCAACTCCAAATCTCAACCAACAAATGTTCTGTCTTACACATTGACAAAAAAAAAAAATCAGAACACCAAATACAAGCTGGGTAGATACGACCCTCACTCAGGCAACCCTCACTCTGTCAAGGACCTTGGAGTACTCATCTCAAATGGTCAAAGTGCCAGAGCTCACTGTAACAGCATTGCTAAAAAAATCATTAAGAGTTGTTAACCTAATCTTGCGTAGTTTCTCCTCCGGTAGTATTGGGTAAGGGGCGTGCATAAGCGCACCAGCATGCCTACCGTCCCTGTCCTAATGTTTTCTTTTATTCGTATCCTTTCCATGTATTTATAATTATGTTTACACTTGCATCTGTCATAAAATACATGCTTGACGAAATTCTATATAAATAAAAATGTAAATGTTCGTTTGTTCAAAATCTTAAATCTCCGAAAGTTCTTCACCGATTGCTTTGAAATTTTGACAAAACGTTGCATTCGAATACGCGCGTGTTTTTATATACCTATATTATATAGATGTCACACCTGTGACAGGTAAAAACATGCTTTTTTGAAAAACAGCGCCATCTGTTGGACATAAAAGCAACACACGCTATACGCAGAGCCCACCAGTCTTTTCACTCGGTTGATTGGATTCAGGCCTCAGTTGCCTTTCTCTACGTTTCTTTTTGGACTTTAACGTCGCAGCACCACAATGGCAGGCGCAAGCCGGGTCTTTTCCCCTCAGCGCCGCCACCGCCAAACCCACAAGCAAAATGGCGGGAAATGTCAACCGCTGCGAAGCCCAGCCGGAGCCTGCTGCCACTCCCATGATGCACAGCTCTCCCAATACAAGCACCAAATAGGTAAAAGTCCAAGAAAGCAATTGATTAAGCGACATTAAAGTCCAAAAAGAAACGCAACTCAGGTCTGAATCCAATCGAAGGAGTGAAAAGACTGGTGGGACGGAGGCAAAGTAGGCGTGACCTGAGCTACAGAGGGAAATTATTGGCACTCCGTCAAAAAATATTGTATACCCACAAGACTGAGCCACGGCAACGCTTGGCTGGGTACAGCTAGTAAATAAATAAATAAAAACTATCCGTCTTTTACACTGGAACCGACATGCACACAGAATGACACGCTGGCCGGAAATATCCCTTAGCCATGAACGTTTTTAATCTTTTAAAATTTTAAATTAATAATTCCCCCCTTTCTAGTTCCTGCGTTGTTCACACGAGACGAGTTCCCTCCTTGTGGGAAATAAGATGAGATTACTTACTCCAACACGGCAAGGTTCTTGTTAACGACCAACGCTTCTGCCAAGGCTGTGGCTCCACTCACCCCGATTGCTGCCACCTGCAGGCTGCAAATAAATCGGCACCTTTAAGAAGGGCTCCAATGATGCCAGCCTGCCATTTGGCAAAGTGCCAATATAGTAGAAGAGAAGATTTGTAGCTCAGGGTTGAGATGAGGGGTCCTTGGTGTTCTCTGAGCTTGGTGGTTGGCTTGAAGACGTTTCATTATCAAACTAGGTAACGTCAGTATGAGGAAGCGTGGGTTGGTGGAGATACAGTGAGTCAATAGCTTGACTCACTGTAGAATAGAAACCCCACCCTCCCTAGTACTGATGATATTACCTAGTTGGGTAAAGAAACACCTGCAGGAAAACAATCCAGCTCAGAGAACACCAAGACTCCACTATTCATCAGAGCATCCAGGAACTCGGTAGGATCAATGGTCAAAAGAAGGAAAGGTTGTAATTTTCATGATTCTGAATTTTGATATCCAAAATAGATTGGGCCTGCTGCTCCCTGTCCTCTCTGCTTTCCATATAAACAGGATGAAACTGTTGTGGCCCCGCCCTCTGAGCCTATCTCATCGGAGGAAGAAAGCTCCGAACATGAGGAAGAGGAGTCAGCCAGGCCTCCCTCTCCAGGCCCCTCCCCTCTGGCACTGTCTCAGGTGCTGGCCGAGGGAGAGGAGATTAGCCAGGAGCCAGGTGTCTCGGATGAGAGCGAGGAAGTAGAGCCGTCGTTCCTGGACGCACGCCAACAAAGGCGTGATAAACGGTTGCAGCAGTTAAGGAGGCGTGCTAGGGATTAGAACTGAGTCACTGGACCACACCCCAGAGACTATATAAGAGAGGGTGGTGGCTGGTAAAACTCCGTGACGAACAAAAACGAACTTTGGCTAGTCACTTGAACAACGTCTGAAGCTGCCGAAAGGGATATTGTTTTGCTGGACTATTTGCAATGCGTATGTAATTTTAGGTTATCTGTTGCAGTAAAAGTTCTTGGCAGATGGTGCTTATATTGCTGCCAAGTTTGAGATAACGACCTGTGTGTGTGCCAAGTACTTTCTTAACCCTCGGCTGGCTGTGTTTGTGTGTGTGTGGACAGGGACAGATCAGAAACACACAGGAGAAGCTGGTGAGATCAAAACTGGTGTAGGGTTTCCTGCCTAAGCAGGAGGTTGGACTAGAAGACTTCCAAGGTCCCTTCCAAATCAGTTATTCTATTCTGTTCTGTTCCTGGTTGGTCCTTTCACTGCGGAAAATGAAAGTCCCATCCAATATTTTAATGTGATGTTTTTCCATTCACAAAAGAACTGCCAGATTGGTTTTCTGGGATTTGATGGCCTCAGGTTTTAGAGAAGGGATTTAATTGTAGTTCATTAAAGTCTTCTGGTGTTGGAAATAACAAAATAACAGATAAATCATCAGCCATTAAACCAAGGGTGAAATCCAGCAGGTTCTGACAGGTTCTGGAGAACCGGTAGCGGAAATTTTGAGCAGTTCGGAGAACCGGCAAATGCCACCTCTGGCTGGCCCCAGAGTGGGGTGGGAATGGAGATTTTGCAGTATCCTTCCCCCAGGAGTGGGGTGGGAATGGAGATTTTGCAGTATCCTTCCTCTGCCACGCCCACCAAGCCACACCATGCCCACAGAACCAGTAGTAAAATAAATTTGTAAAATAAATTACATAACAGGTAGTCCTTGAATTAAGACCACAATTGAGCCCAAAAGTTGGGCCAACAGTAGCTGATCTCATCCACCGAATGTTTTTGCCCGTCTCTCTTTTAATTGACGTGCTACCCTTCTACCATGTTTTCCCGAATATAAGACATCCCCTGATAATAAGCCCAATCGGGATTTTGAGCGCATGTGCTAAAATAAGCCTCCCCCAAGAAATAACCCCCCTGATAATAAGCCCTCCCCAAAAATATTTAAACACATGCTCAGCCGATCCTCGCCATTTCCTCTGGTTAGGGTTAGGGAGACAGAGCTGGAAATCAGGTAAGACGGCAAGAGGAGCCCCGTCTTGCTCCATGCACCCCAAAATAATAAGACCTGCCCGAAAATAAGGCCAAGCGCTTATTTCAGGGTTCAAAAAATATAAGACAGGGTCTTATTTTCGGGAAAACATGGTATGTAGCAAAGAAACTTACTAGAGAGCTTCCAGCGTTGAGTTCACCCGTAGGGCAGAAGCCAAAGCAGCCGTTCCTTCATCCCCAATGGCATTTTCTTGCAAACTGAGAGACAATAAATGCAAAGGACTAGTTTACTTCACAGCTCAAGGTTGGTGGAGATTTGACTGTTATAGGCTCAAAAGTTTGAAAATGCCCACAATGGAAGAACAGTTTTGAAGATTGTGGAGATGACTTCTTGGATTAAAGAAAAAAACACGACGTTGATGGTTGACTGGAAATATCTTAACAGAGTTTTTGCATAAAGTTTGCATATGGAAGACTACCTATATCTACCTCACGTCTTCTGAACCAGCCAAGAATTCTTTTGAACCCAATCAAATCCACTTCATTCTGTTAAACGGAGGCCTTTGGGAGAGGATTCAACATGGTAGTGTTGTGGCTCCGTTACCGGAGCCTGTGTCATCGTCAGGAGAGGACTCCGAGAGTGAAGGAGAGGAGTTGGCAAGGCCTCCCTCTCCAGGACCCTCCTCTCTGGCAATGCCTTCGGTGTCTGCCGAAGGGCAAGAGATCGGGCCAGGGCCAAGCACGTCCACGCAGCCACAGGTGGACAGTGATGAGGGTAATGAGTCTTGGCTGGATCCACGCCAGCGTCGCAGAGATAAGCGCGTGCAACAGAATAAAAGGCGTGCCCAAGATTAGGCTGAGTCACTGGACCACACCCCACAGGATATAAAAGGGAGCGTGGTGGCCAGTCAAACCTTGTGACGAACAAAGCTGAAAGCTTCCACGCCATTCTGCATTGCCGGACTTTTGCTTTAAGACTTTGCTGGAGTATCTCTGGACTTGATTAATTCCGTAATTATTGAGCTGCTTTCCTTTGATGTATCAGAAGTGGGGAGAAGTTATCTCTCTTCTTTGTAAATAATAAACTCTTGGCAGGCAGCCACTAGGTTGTTGCCAAGTTCCGTTATCATAAGGAAAAGGATTTTGCCAGCTGGTTTGGTCTTTAACTCCTGAACGTCTGTTGGTGTGTGTGCGTGGGGTTGGGGACAGAACAGGTAGCACCAACTTAGTTGATGGTTACCCAGACCCATACGTGCTCTAATGGTTGCCTTCACACCAAACTAAACAAGGTGAGTTTTTTTAAAAAACCTTGGTTAGTTTTGCCTTGTGGATTAACATGTTGTGCAACCTCCTGCCTGCTTCACTGGTTATGGTTGGATGTATTGACTAAGTGCAGGTGAGGCTTTCTCAATGACCGTGTGTTGTGGCTCGCCAGTGGAGTTGCTGGCAGACTCAGACAGTGAGGAGGTTGGGGAGGAACATGGGCCAGTCCTGGAGTCTGGGGAAGGCTCTGATGAGGGCTCTGCGTCGGAGGCAGAGAGGGGGCCAGGGCCGTCTGACAGTTATCAGCTGCCTTCGGAGTTGGATATCAGTGGGGCAGAAGAACAGCTGGAGCCTGTTCCCGATGTGCACATGCACAGAGCTGCCGGGAGAAGGGAACAGCTAAGGAACAAGGGTCGACTCAGGAGTAAAGCCACAGGTGGATGGTGATTGGCCTCTCCCAGAGGGAATAAAGAGGAGCAAAGGGGAGGGGAGTTTGCAAGAGACAATTCGTTCAATTCATTAGAGTGAAGATCTGTTCTTTTTTAAAAAAAATTGATTTATATGCCGCCCTTCTCTGGAGACTCAGGGCGGCTTACAATGTGTTAAGCAATAGCCTTCATACTCTTGACTTCTTGCCAAGTATTGTCTGCTACAGAGTGGCGTTTGGAAGATATCGACCTGGCAGCTCTCCAAGCCTGATAAAAGGTCTGTAGTTGTGAAATCTCATGAAAGACTATTTGCCGGGGCTTTGCTGGAGAGGAATTTCCCTTTAAAACCTAAATAAAAGAGGTTTTATCAGGAGGAGGAGATCGGCTTCGTGCTCTCGGGAAGCCTAGGTCAAAACACCGTGTTCCATTGACGGGATATATAATAGTTAAGATTAAAAAGTAAATATGTAATTAAAGCAGAGTCATCTGAAAAGCCTACTGCTACAACCCAATTATCACATGTCTACATCAATTATTATATGTATATGAAATCTTAATCTGTTCACCGCCCTGAGAAATTCAATAAATAAAAAAATAAATCCCGAGATTTTAGAAAGGTGGAATCCACCCCCACCCCACCCCCACCCCAATTCATTGCAAAAACGGTTCATGTTAAGATTTAGATGAAAACTTACTCCAAGATAGTCAGGCTCCTGTTGCATTGCAAAGCTAGATTCAGGGCCTTAGCAGCTTTGGCCTGAATGAAATTCCACTGCAAGCTAAAAGAAGAGAGAAAAATCAGAAAGAAAGCCCAATCTGGAGAGTTATCAGTTCAGAATATGGATGCTGGGGGTCTGAATGAGTCCCCTTGGCTCTGCATTTCGGAAGATGCCAAGGCCTAAAAGCAAGGATGAGGCCATGCCAAGAAAGACTTCAAACGCCACCCTGACATAAATTCCACAACTCACTGCAGAGAAGTGAGGGCTTGGTTCTCCTTCAAGGCCTGGGCAATGGCATGGATCCCCTCGTCATGAAGCAAGTTGGCAGCCAAGCTGGAAGAAACGCCCAAAGAAAAGAGGGTTTAAAGAGGTGCATGGATGCCACTGAAGATTCAGCTTCACGGGGATTATTTCAAAATAATATAATATGCTCATAGCTTCCTGGTTTCTAGCCCTATGCCTTTAATTGCGACAGCAACTTGGCTCTCAAAACTATTGTAGAAAGTTAGCACCTATCCCTCTCAGAAGAATGAAATAGTTTGAGAAATATTAAAAAGGCAGAATATTATATTTCCCTAAAGGGAGAAATGGAGAAACATGTTCTTGGAAAGCCGCCCCCCCCTCCTTTCTTGATGGCCCTCAGCAGATGTCAGCCTTTAAGACATAAAGAGATAGATAGCCCTATTCATAAGCAAATTCCCTGCAGCAAGGTCTGAACCAGTGGTGGGTTTTAAATTTTTTTGCTACCAGTTCTGTGGGTGTGGCTTGGTGGGCATGGCAGGGGAAGGATGCTGTAAAATCTCCATTCCCTCCCCAATCCAGGGGAAGGTTACTGCAAAATCCCCATTTCCTCCAGATCAGCTGGGACTCAGGAGGCAGAGAATAGATGGGGGCGGGGCCAGTCAGAATTTTTTCTACCAGTTCTCCGAACTACTCAATATTTCCATTACCGGTTCTCCAGAACTGGTCAGAACCTGCTGAAACCCACCTCTGGTCTGAACAAAGATAGAGTTAGTCCTCAGCCTCAATAGGAATTGCCCAACAAGCCACTTCATTGCATCAGCCCAAACTTCAACCAAGCTTATCTCAGACAAACTCCTAGGATTTGTACATGGTCCTATGGGAGTCTGATAACAGCCAATAGAATACATGCTCTTGCACAGGAACAGGAAGCTCAAGTGCAAAGCCCAAGAGAAGGAATAAGCCCCACCCCACCCCACTCTCAACTCCAAATGGTCAGCTGCACCAGAACCACAAACGTGGTTCTGTTCATCAATAAATGGACATTCTTTCCAATCGGCCTCCGGCCTCCATTTTGTCTCCCGGATTGGAACTGAACCAGATGGATATTTCTTCCCACACTATCAAAGCAATAGTTAAATAGCCAGCATCCAAAAGTTTTAATATGGTGCTGTTACAAGGCCTTTTGCTCTTTGCATTTAGGCCCACAATAGATCTTTTTGAGAAATACCTCCCTTAAGATCAAGTGTCCCAATAAACCAATGAAACACATCCTCCATACAAATAGCGACTTACAGCGCACAGAATGGGACAACTCGCTGTGGCCACCTTTCTTCAGCCAACTCACCGTCGGACAACTCGCGGCAGGACAATTCAACAATTCTATTTAATTATTTAAAATAAATAAAATGAGTGGTACAGTGGCCTAGAGGTGGAGCTCTCGCCTCACAATCAGGAGGCTGCGAGTTCGATCCTAAGTAGAGGCAGATATTTCTCTCTCTGGGCACGATGAGAGTATTATCTGCTGAACAAAACTCCGCATTGGCAACAGGGAGGGCAGCTGGCCAGTAAACGCTCTGCTAGCTCCATTCAGTTCCCCAGACTCCACCCCGCAAGGGATTATGGGGTCATTAAAAGAAGAAGGTTTAAAATAAATAAAACATTATTTTAATTTCTGGCATTCGCATTTCACTCTGTCCCTCCTTTTGCATTCTTTCTTTAATGATTCTATTCTGCCATTTCTTTGATATTAGTGCAACTTTTGTCCTGCGGCGAGTTGGCCGCGGTGAGCTGGCCATGGCAAGCACAACCCTTCATTACAAACAGACATGTGAAGTTTGAAATTGAACATGGAAGGGACTCACTCCAGGTTCTTCAGGGTACAATTAGCTCGTAGAGCATTGGCGATGGCTTGCGCTCCCTCTTGGCTGATGGAGTTTTCCCGTAGACTGGTTTTTTTAAAAAAAAAAAAAAGGAAGAGAAAATCATTATTGACGTTTTCTTACTACCTTCGTTTGGTATGACACTCCAGTCTGACTTAAGAAGATAGAAGAGGATAGAAGATAGAAGAGATAGAAAAGGATCTGCATCCTTACGATCAGGGGTGGGATTCAAACAATTTTAGCAACCGGTTCTCTGACCAGTTGCTGGGTGGGCGTGGCCATGGTGGGCGTGGCCTATTCGGCCTCCTGCACCACGGCAGGGGGGAGCGTTTTCACCCTCCCCAGGCTCCGGAGGCTTTCCTTGAGTCTCTGGGAGGGTGAAAATGGCTCCCCCGGGCTCCAGAGGCCGGAAACAGGGCCATTTCCAGTCTTCTGAGAGACCCATTTTTCGCCCTCCCAAAGCCTCCGCACGGGCCCCGCACGTACCTGGCATCCATAATGGGCCACGTGGCGACTCCTGGGAGGGGAGGGGAGGGGTGGGCGTGGCCAGCCAGTCCTTGCAACTACCAGTTCGGCGAACCAGACTAAAATTAGCATCCAGCCGAACCGGCTGAATCTCACCCCTGCTTACGATTCACTTTTGTGATGATTTAATAGCTAATTAAATCATCCTCCTCCCCAACAAGAAGTGGACACGAGAGATGAATCTTCCAGATATCTCGAACACCTGATAATCTTTCGGGAGGTATAATATTGTAAGTGTAAGTGTGCTGATAGAAGAGGAGATTTATAGTTCAGGGTTGAGCTGTAGGGTCAGTGATGGGATTCAGCCGGTTCGCACCACTTCGGGAGAACCGGTTGTTAACTTTCTGAGCAGTTTGGCAAACTGGTTGTTGGAAGAAAACATTAGGGCAGAGAACCGGTTGTTAAATTACTTGAATCCCACCACTGTGTAGGGTCTTTGGTGCTCTCTGAGCTTGGTGGTTTTCTTGCAGGCGTTTCATTACCAAGCTAGGTAACATCATCAGTGCCAGTCATGGAATGTCTGCCAGAAAACAACCAAGCTCAGAAAGCACCGAGGACCTCACAAATGCAAGTGTGTAGGATCATCCCTGTTGACTTTGGCCAATGTGGTAAACCAGAGGTGGCTGGAGAATTCTGGGAGTTGAAGTCCACAAGTCTTAAAGCTGCCAAGTTTGAAGACCTCTGTGGTAAACAATCAGAGCCAACGGTATATTCTAAATATTCCTCCTTTTAGAATTTTAGGCAAAGTGTTGTGACCCCGACTCCCAAGCCTGTCCTAACAGAGGAAGAGGACTCAGAAGGTGATCGGGAGGAACTGATAAGGCCTCCCTCTCCAGGACCCTCCTCTCTGGCAATGCCTCAGGTTCCATCCGAAGGCCAAGAGGAACAGCCTGGGATATGCCAGGAGGAAAGCATATCGGAACAACAACAGATAGGGAGCAAGGATGATGAATCCTGGCTTGATCCCAGGCAGCGTCGGAGGGAGAAGTGTGCGCAGCAACGAAAGAGGCGTGGGAGGGCCAGGGATTGAGCTGAGTCACTGAGCCACACCCCACAAGGAATAAAAGTGGGTGGGATTGCTCTTCAGGCTTTGTGACGGTCAAAGTTAAAAAACCTGAGAGTCACATTGCGTTACCTGAAATCTGGCTTGTGCATATTTGGATTGGACCTTGGCTAACTCTCGCTTCGTGGATTACTTTTTTGCTACTGGACCGGACTGAGGATAAACTCTCTCTCGCTGACTGTGAGTGAAAACTGACTTGGCAGGCATTTCGCAGTTTACTGCCAAAACACTTATCTGCAAGGGATTCTAGTCTGATTGCATAATAAAACCTTGGCAGGCGTGCCTGGTTGTGTGTTTGCCTGTGTGGGGATGGGGGGACAGAACATCAAGGTCAGAAGACTTCATAGGAGTTAGGACTGGGCGCACCGCGGTATGGACCTACTTGAGGCTGGTGAGACCTCGGTTGCAGCAGAGAGCGCGGGTGAGTGCTGTCACTCCGGTGTCGCTGATGGAATTGCTCTGGAGGCTGAAATAGACACAAAGGCCCGGAAAATGAGAAAGGTTTGCTAGCTAGATCTCTTCATAATCATATTCTTCCCGTTCTGTTTGAAGTTTTTTTTTTCACTTAACAACTGCAGTGATTAACTTAATAAGCCTGGCCCCCCCAAAAAAAAAAAGTGGGGGTGGGGCTTAAAATTGACCACGACTCACTTAACAACTGCCTTGCTTAGCAACGGAAGTTCTAGTCTCAATTATAGCTATTGATATCCCGCCTTTATTTTTACAAACAACCCGAAGTGGCGAACATATTTTAACACATCTTCCTCCTATTTTCCCCACAACAACCACCCTGTGAGGTGAGTTGGGATGAGAGAGAATGACTGACCCAAAGTCATCCAGTTGGCTTTCACGGCTAAGGCAGGACTAGAACTCCCAGTCGCCTGGTGATTGGGCCCAAAGTCACCCAGCTGCCTTTCATGGCTAAAGTGGGACTAGAACTCCCAGTCGCCAGGTGATTGGGCCCAAAGTCACCCAGCTGCCTTTCACAGCTAGGGTGGGACTAGAACTCCCGGTCGCCTGCTGATTGGGCCCAAAGTCACCCAGCTGGCTTTCATGGCTAAAGTGGGACTAGAACTCCCAGTCGCCAGGTGATTGGGCCCAAAGTCACTCAGCTGCCTTTCACAGCTAGGGTGGGACTAGAACTCCCGGTCGCCTGGTGATTGGGCCCAAAGTCACCCAGCTGGCTTTCATGGCTAAGGCGGGACTAGAACTCCCGGTTGCCTGGTGATTGGGCCCAAAGTCAACCAGCTGATTTTCATAGCTAAGGTGGGACTAGAACTCCCGGTTGCCTGCTGATTGGGCCCAAAGTCACCCAGCTGGCTTTCATGGCTAAAGTGGGACTAGAACTCCCAGTCGCCAGGTGATTGGCCCAAAGTCAACCAGCTGGCTTTCATGGCTAAGGCAGGACTAGAACTCCCAGTCGCCTGATGATTGGCCCAAAGTCAACCAGCTGGCTTTCATGGCTAAGACGGGACCAGAACTCCCGGTCGCCTGGTGATTGGGCCCAAAGTCACCCAGCTGGCTTTCATGGCTAAGGTGGGACTAGAACTCCCAGTCGCCTGATGATTGGCCCAAAGTCACCCAGCTGGCTTTCATGGCTAAGACGGGACTAGAACTCCCAGTCACCTGGTGAATTGCCCAAAGTCACCTAGCTGGCTTTCATGGCTAAGGCGGGACTAGAACTCCCGGTCTCCTGCTTTCTGGGCTGGTGCTTTAACCACTAGACCAAACTGACTCTGTAGTTTCTTTCCAAGACAGATAAAAAGTCACCCCAATAGATAAGAGACCAGCAGGGCAAGCCACTTACTCCAGGGTTAGAAGGGTGTGATTCAACCTTAGTCCTTCAGCCAAAGCTGCCGCACCCAAGTCGCCAACACAATTTCCCGACAAACTATAAAGGAAGAGCAATGAACGGAAGTCCGTAAGTCACCGGTTGATTTAAACCTAGCAGAAGGACACTTTAATAAACGATTACTAATGCAAGTTCTCATAGACTTGATTTGAATTCCATCTGATGGATAGAGACATCATCCCGCTAAGGGAGAAAAAGATCTATTTATTTAAGAAAATTTATATGGCTGGAGGCTGCTCTTGGTATCTCTGGGCAGCTTGCAAAGATAAAAACTCAATAAAGATACAATAAAAGAGCAACAACCCCACCCCTTTGGCCACAACAATCAATCAAGTCGCTTGATGGGCTCCATCTCTCTCTGGAGCCCCCAGGCCTGTTGGCAACCAGCATCTATACAGCATGTGTACGCACACAGACAGACAGACACACATAGACACTAGCATGTAGAACCAAGACTTCAGGGCCTGTGAAAGAGTGTGAAAATGGGGGCCAATCTTTTCTCTGCAGGGAGGATGTTCCACAGGGAGGGAGCCACCACGGAGAAGGCCCTTCTTCTTGGTCCTATGAGAGGGACCTCTTCAGGAGTGGGCTTCAAAAATTGTAGCAAGGGGGTCTCTGCCCGAATGCTGGGTGGGCGTGGCCATGGTGGGCGTGGCCTAGTTGGCCTCTTGCACCACGGCGGGGGGGGCGTTTTTGCCCTCCCCAGGCTCCAGAGTTTTCTTCGAGCCTCCAGGAGGGCAAAAATGGCCTCCCCAGGCTCCGGAGGCCCTCCGGAGGCCAGAAACGGTCCCATTTCCGGCCTTCCCGAACTTCCGGTAGGCTCGTTTTTCACCCTCCTCGAGCCTCCGTGTGTGCCTTGCACTAACCTGCATCCAAAACGGGCCATGTGGTGGGAGGGGTGGGAGGGGCCAGCCAGGAGTGGGATTTGGGGGTTCTCCAAAGTACACAGAATCTTAGCTAGAGGTTCTCCCGAACCCCTGCGACCCCACAGCAGCCCAGCCCTGCATCTCTTTAGGAAAAGAGATCCGTAGTATTCCCTGCCTCCCTGCTCCGGTGAGTTGGGTAGATGTGACCAGCAAAAGGCAGAAGATGGAGCTCAGTTGAGTGGATTCAACCTTGGCACATTCTGTTTCGAAACACAACCTTCTCATGACCTCATGGGTGGTCTGATTCCTACAATAGGTAGGTGTGTGATGTCCTGAGGCCCATATAATGTGACAGAGTCCATCCTACAATGCATATATCATGATTTCCTCCCTCTACAAATCCCCACGGACCAGTCTGCCATCTTACGAATGGCCACCATCAATGGTTAATGACCACCCCATGACCAAGGGGAGGGATTTTGTTTCTCACTCCTCACATGAGGTCCTTGAGCCCCCAGTTCCTCTTCAGGGCTTCGGCCAGCTGCTTTGAACCTTGCGGCCCCACCCCGTTCTTCTGGAGGCTGGGAAAGGAGAAGGAGAAGGACATCGTGAATGGATCCAGGCCTCACACAGGCCCCCACATGATCGGCTGTAAGGGGGGGGAAATGCCTTTAAAAGCCTCTGGTGATCCCAGCTGAGTTGCCTGATCGTCAGAGGCTTCTAAAAGCATTTTTTTCTGCAACCCCTTAAGGTTGTATAAAAAATGCTTTTAAAAGTAAAAAAAAAAAAGTTGGCCACGCCCACCCAGTCACATTACCCCCACCAAGCCACACCCACAAAATAAGCCATGCCCACAGAACTGGTAATAAAAACATTTAGAACCCACCCCTGCCCCCCACGCCCCATTTTGGCCGGCAGGGTGCTACAGGAGTCATCGGTCCCGTCTCCCACCACCACCACCACCACCGGAAGCCCGCAAAGAACTACAATGCTGATCCGGCCCTCGAACAAATCCAGTTTGACACCCCTGGCCTAAACCGCAAAGTAGCCGATAGCTTGGAATGCCAGATGTTTCCCGGGAAGGGACGGGGCGCAAACGATGCCATGTGACAACGATGGGATAAACTCACTGCAGCGTCATCAGTGTTTGGTTGCTGGCGAGCACCTCGGCCAGGCCTGCTGCCCCTTTGTCCTTGATCAGGTTGCTCTGGAGGCTGGAGGAAGAGAATGATCTTGTTAGAAGGCCAAAGATCCAGGCAGGCCTCAACATGCAGCCATTCAATCAGGGTGAAATCCAGCAGGTTCTAACAGGTTCGTGAGAACCGGTAGCGGAAATTTTGAGTAGTTCAGAGAACCGGCAAATACCACCTCTGGCTGGCTTCAGAGTGGGGTGGGAATGGAGATTTTGCAATATCCTTCCCCCAGGAGGGGAGGGAATGGAGATTTTGCAGTATCCTTGCCCTGGAGTGGGGTGGGAATGGAGATTTTGCAATATCCTTCCCCTGCTACACCCACCAAGCCACGTCCACAAAACCGGTAGGGAAAAATTTTGGATTTCACCCCTGCATTCAATGGTATAGATTCTCCTGCTTGAGCAAGGAGGGCTGGACTAGAAGACCTCCAAGGTCCCTTCCAGCTGTATTCTCTTCTAAATTAGGAACCATGCAAAGTCACAACTCTGCTGAAAATAGTGGCTTATGATCAGTCCTCCCACTTAACAACCGTCACAGAGCTGTGGAGCCCTGGTGGCGCAGTATTGCAGGCTAACTCACTGCTCGCTGCCAGGAGTTCGATCCTGACCGGCTCAAGGTTGACTCAGCCTTCCATCCTTCCAAGGTGGGTAAAATGAGGACCCAGATTGTTTAGGGCAATATACTAACTTTGTAAATCGTTTAGAGAGGGTGGTAAAGCACTGTGAAGCGGTATATAAGTCTAAGGGCTATTGCTATTGCCCTTCCCTTCCCTTCCCTTCCCTTCCCTTCCCTCCCTCCCTCCCTTTCTTCCTTCCTTCCTTCCTTCCTTCCTTCCTTTTAATTCCCTTTCTCATTCTCCTTCCTGGTAGTGCGGTGGGTACAAGTTCAATATTGCAGGCTAACTCTGCTGACTGCCAGCAGTTCGATCCTGACCGGCTCAAGGTTGACTCAGCCTTCCATCCTTCCGAGGTGGGTAAAAAGAGGATCCAGATTGTTGGAGACAATATACTGACTCTGTAAACCACTTAGAGAGGGTGGTAAAGCAGTGTGAAGCGGTATATAAATCTAAGGCCTATCTCTATAGCATCCTCATGGTCCTCTGGTCAAGCTTTGGCCGCCCGACAACCAGCATCTATTTATGATGGTTGCTACATCCTGGGGGGGTCAGGTGATCATCATTTTTGACCTTCCCAGCTGGCTCCCGACAAGCAAAGTCATTCGCTTAACAACTGCATGATTCACAACAACACAAATTCACAAATGGGCATGCCTCATTTAACATCGTCCTTGCTCGGCAATGGAAACTCTGCTCCCAATTGTGGTCATATGTCGAGGACTGCCTACTCAAGGCTTGTGGGTTCAAGCAAGGCCAAGAAAATGGAGTTGTCCTTACTTTAGCGAGAGCAAGTGTTGGTTGTTTTTCAAGGAGTCAGCCAGCGCCTTCGCTCCGTTGGGCCCGATGGCATTGCTCCGAAGACTTTACAGAGGGAAAGAGAGGAAAATTAGCAGCGCACTGATCATCTCCTGAGTCTGCTATCATCTCGGAAGATGGATTTTTTAAAAATGCTTTTTAAAATACGATGAATTCTAAGCAAAGATAGAGGTTTCCCTGTTGAGTGGTGCGATGGCTTAGAGGTGGAGTTCTCGCCTTGCAATCGGGTGGCTGTGAGTTTGATCCTAGGTAGAGGCAGATATTTCTCTCTCTGGGCACAATGAGAATATATCTGCTGCGAACTCCGCATTGGCAAAAGGAAGGGCATCCGGCCAGTAAATACTCAGCTCTATTCACTTGCCCAGATTCCACCCCAATGCAAGGGATTATGGGGTTGTTAAAAGAAGATAATGATGGTGATAGAGGTTTGTCTGTTGGGGCAGGCTCAACTCAATGGCAGCCAGTTGCCGACCTCTCTCATAGCACCACGATGTTTTTTTAATCCCACCAAATACTTACTCCAGAGCTAAAAGGCTCCTGTTGACCATCAGGGATTTAGCCAGAGCTTTTGCTCCTTTGGTACCAATCTGGTTTTCTGCCAAGCTGCCAAAAACAGGTAATTTAAAAAATAGTTAAAGGTGTTTTTTTTAAAAAAATCTCTCCATAAAACAACATATAGATCTGAAACCAGAGATATTTTTGCTGGGCATTCTACCAGAAAAATATGATAAAAAGACTGCATATTTGATCCTGCATATACTAACTGCAACTAGAATTGTGTTTGTGCAACAATGGGAAAATGAGGAGATCCCATCCGAGGGGAATGTGATTAAGAAAATATTAGAATGTGCAGAAATGGACAGACTAATGCTTACTATTAAGGATAAAGAAGACACTGAATATTTTCTGATATGGGACGTATTTTATCAATGGCTAGATAACAGAAGGAAACGGTAAAGTGGAGAGTTGTTAAAGAAGATGATGTTAAGTGTTAAGTTATTATTATGTTATTATATTATCAATAGGATGGTGATGAATGTCACCACAACAATGTGCAATATGACTATCTAAACATAATTGTACCCAGAACACACACTGTTTGATGAAAATTGAATGTTATATAAATAGGGGAGTCATGATAGCAGTCTTCCAATATCTCAGAGGCTGCCACACAGAAGAGGGAGTCAACCTATTCTCCAAAGCACCTGAGGGCAGGACAAGAAGCAATGGATGGAAACTAATCAAGGAGAGAAGCAACTTAGAACTAAGGAGAAATTTCCTGACAGTCAGAACAATTAATCAATGGAACAACTTGCCACCAGAAGTTGTGAATTCTCCAACACTGGAAGTTTTTAAGAAGTTGTTGGATAACCATTTGTCTGAAGTGGCGTAGGGTTTCCTGCTTAAGCAGGGGGTTGGACTAGAAGACCTCCAAGGTCCCTTCCAACTCTGTTTATTCTATTCTAAATAAAACAAATAAAACACGAGGGGGAATCTCTCCATTCACAAGGGAAGGCCAAATAAGGCTTTTTAGGCGGATGCCTCGGCATGCATATTTTCCAATGAGACAAACCAAGACAGGAAGATCGTTTTATTACAATTTATCAGAATATTCAGATTCCTCTCATTCAAAGAGGGAACCCCGATCCTTAGTTTACATCCCCTTTTAGAGTTAACATAACAAAGAAAAAATGGAAGAGGAAAGTTGATTGGGCAGGATAAAAGTCACCTCTCCTTTGCATAGGAAATCAGTGACATGTAGTCAAACATGTCACATATTTGCATCCCATGATATCACACACGTTCATTAAAATTAAGGTCTGACGTCAGAAGAGGAAATAAACCAGACCCCAATTTATACTAACAAACTTTTTTTGATCTAGAGCTAGTCTCCAGCTTGTTTATCAGTTTAGGAATGTTAAAAGCTAATAAACCTTTTAAAAGAGAGAGAAAAAGAAAACATCATTTTAAAAGAGAGAAAATAAATCAAATTAAAATACAAAGTAACTATGTTAGCAGTGTGCAGAGGCAGCCAAAAAAGCCAATGCAATCCTAAACTGCATTAATCAAGATCAAGGGAGGTACTAATACCACTCTGCAAAGCCTTAGTAAGATCACACCTAGAGTACTGCATCCAGTTTTGGTCACCACACTATAAAAAAGATGTTGAGACTCTAGAAAGAGTGCAGAGAAGAGCAACCAAGAGGATTAGGGGACTGGAGACTAAAACATACAATGAACGGTTGCAGGAACTGGGCATGGCTAGTCTAGTGAAGAGAAGGACCAGGGGAGACAGGATAGCAGCCTTCCAATATTTGAGGGGCTGCCACAGAGAGGAGGAGGTCAAGCTATTTTCCGAAGCACCCGAAGGCCAGACAAGGAACAATGGATGGAAACTGATCAAGGAGAGATTCAACCTGGAAATACGGAGAAACTTTCTGACAGTGAAAGCAATCAACCCATGGAACAGAAGTTGCCTGCAGAAGCTGTGGGAGCTTCATCAATGGAAGCTTTCAAGAAGAGATTGGACTGCCATCTGTCAGAAATGGTGCAGGGTCTCCTGCTTCGGCAGAGGATTGGACTAGATGACCTACAAGTCCCTTCCAACTCTGTTAATCTGTAATTAGTTAACAAATGACAAAATCCATGTCATTTGCCCCACAATAGGTAGTGCAAATTCTGTCTATCAGATGTCGCAATCATTTTAATTAAGGAAGACTGGGCCAGCTTATCGACAAAACAAAAGATCTTCAGCTGCAGGTTTATGGGTTTAAGAAGAACAAGACACGGCCCTTCAGGGCATAATAGGATTAACCCACTACCATTTACTAGAAGACACAGAGCTCACTACATTGCACAATCTCCGAAGGGTATTTCAGTCATTGCATCACCCTCAGAAACTCCAACCAAACTTAGCTCAGACAAAAAAAAAAAAAAAACACCTAGGATTTGTACTTTGCCTATAGAGCCAGCTTTGACCTCTACATAACCCCTACATGGCCCCATGGGAGTCTGACAACAGCCAATAGAATACATATCCTTGCACAGGAACAGGAAGGTCAAGTGCAAAGCCCAAGAGAAGGTATAAAAAAAACCCTCAATCTCAACTCCATGTGTTCAGCTGCCCCAGAACTACAAACATGTAGTTCTGCTTCATCAATAAATGGAGCCTCTTTCCAATCAGCCTCCAGACTCAATTTTGTCTCCAGTGCCTTTCTCCCACCTTGGAACTAAACCAGATGGATATTTCTTCCCACACTATCTTTAAAAAATGTTGCGCTCAATTGAAGCAACTACAACCCAATCATTTACAAGTCAGTTTCGATCCCCATCGCTCCGTCCTATCTGTAAGAAATTATTCCTAAAAATATAGTCTTCTCCTTCAAATTACAGTGTCAGAGGAGATATCAATGGTCATCCATCATAAGAAACTGCATTATTAAATATTTGTTCTTGATTGTCTTACAAGTAATAAAAGCCTTGGAACATCAAGAAAAGTGACAGCCGCAAAGAATTTGTCCTGTCTCTATTTGGCACTTTTAGAAATCAACAGAGATAGGATCTCTGATAGATGGACCAAGGAAGGAGAAAAGCAGAAAATGAACCATCTCTTCCATCTCTGTCATGAGATTGCAGTCTTATTGTCCGAAGTGGGAGCGATACTGTATGATTTCATCCCAAAACAAGGATAATTTCTTCCACACATAGAGGATAATTCTGCCAGCTGCTAATCACTTCCAAGCATGGAAGCATAAATATAAAATCCCCGTGTTCGATCTGTACAGAGAATAAGAGAGAAAGGAAGAGAAAGAATGAGAAAGAGAGAGAAAAAGAGAGAGAAAGAGAAAAGGAGAAGGGAGGAGAAGGAGAAAGGGAAAGGGAAAGAATGAGAAAGAGAGAGAAAGAGAGAGAGAAAGAGAAAAGGAGAAGGGAGGAGAAGGAGAAAGAGAAAGGAAGAGAAAGAATGAGAAAGAGAGAGAGAGAAAGAAGAAAGGAGGAGAATGAGAAAAAGGAGAAGGGAGGAGAAAGAGAAAAGGAAAGAATGAGAAAGAGAGAGAGAAAGAGAGAGAAAGAGAAAAGGAGGAGAAAGGAAGGAAGAGAAAGAATGAGAAAGAGAGAGAGAAAAAGAAGGAGAAGGGAAGAGAATGAGAAAGAGAGAGAAAGAGAGAGAAAGAGAAAAGGAGAAGGGAGGAGAAGGAGAAGGAGAAAGGAAGAGAAAGAATGAGAAAGAGAGAGAAAAAGGAGAAGGGAGGAGAATGAGAAAAAGGAGAAGGGAGGAGAAAGAGAAAGGGAAAGAAAGAGAGAGAGAAAAAGAGAGAGAAAGAGAAAAGGAGAAGAGAAGAGAAAGAGAAAGGAAAGAATGAGAGAGAGACAGAGAAAAAGAAGGAGAAGGGAGGAGAATGAGAAAGAGACAGAGAGAGACAGAGACAGAGACAGAGAGAGAGAGAGAATTGTCCTGTGGATAAGAAATACCTGATTCTTTGAATCTGACAGTCTTTCCCATTCAGCACACTGCTGAGGAGGTCCATGGCGCTGTCTTTCAACTGGTTGCAATCCAACCTTGCCAGGGAGAAAAGGGGAAAAAAAACAACAAAGCATTTTCCATTAATCTAAGATGGAGAGAAGAAAGAAATGGATGAGCGCAGATGGAGAAATGGTGGCGTGTTCCCAGTGGCTGTGAGAACATTTGACCAAAGGGGGCTGGCTGGGTGTGAACCGAGGCAATAATCTGTCTTGAACCTATCTTAAGTTTTTGGTTTGAAAAGGAAGATGAAGACTGGACAGAGCAGGGAGATTCAAATTCTAGTTTTCTTCAGCCAGAGGTCTATGGAGATTCTCCATCATCCAGGTCATGGTTGTCCCAATGATATGGTGGTTTTTTTGCTTTTCCAAAAGGCAACTAGACTTTCTTGGGATTTTTTTTTTTGTTCGAAAACATTTTGCTTCTTATCCAAGAAGCTACTTCTGAACTGAAGAACTGGAGAAGCTTCTTGGGTGAGAAGTGAAACGTTTTCAAGCAAAAAAAAAAAAAAAAACCCAAGCAAGTCCAGTTGCCTCTTGAAAAAAAGCATGTGGTGGCGCAGCAGACTAAAGTGCTGTTAAGTAGCACCAGCTGCCTGCAATTACTGCAAGTTCAAATCTCACCAGGCTCAAGGTTGACTCAGCCTTCCATCCTTCCGAGGTAGGTAAAATGAGGACCCGGTTTATGGGGGCAATATGCTGACTTTGTATTAAAAAAAAAGAACACCGCTTTGGGGGGGGGCAAAGCCCTACTAAGCAGGTATATACAAAAGTATGAAGGCTATTGCTTAACGTATTGTAAGCCGCCCTGAGTCTCCGGAGAAGGGCAGCATATAAATCGAACCAATAAATAAATACAATAAATAAATGTTTGGGACCTGAGCCATGGAAATTCCCAGAAACAATCCAAGAAGCTCTCAACTCTGAAGTGAACCTAGCTGGGGCCATCTTTGAAGCTTCAGGGTTGCCACTAGATGAGAGGGGGAGGGAAATAGTTAACTGGGGCTTTGCAGTCAAAACAAAAGGTGGGAACCAAGGTCATTCCAACAGGTGACTGGGAGAGGAGGAGCGAAGTAACCAAGCAACCGGCCAGCACTTCTATCGGACCATGTGACTGATGACTTGGGGGGGAAAAGGAACTTTGACTTTTTAATCGGGTGAAAACCGCGGGAACCTTCAGAGTCGGTTTTTACCAGTTGTGCCAATGTGGTGTATCCAATAAAATGTTCTTTGAGGAATCTACCTGCCTCGGAGTTCTGCTTTCAATGGGTGCATTACTTGGAACGCTGACATTAGTGTTATAGGGAAGTGGGTAAAAGTACTGAATGAGAAGAGGGGAGATCCAAGTTCTAATTCACCCCAGCCGTGGAAGGTCCAGGGGGGATGTTGGGCCAGTTCCTCCCTCTCAACCCAAGGAGTGTGATGGTGTAGTGGGGAAAGTTCCTGTTGTGGGAGAAAAATACGAGGAGGGAGAACTTTGTGCACCACCATGGACTCCTGAATGAAAGACAGGATATGCATTTAATAACTGTCTAAATCATCAAGCTGTGGTGAGCCTCGTCTCATTTCAAATCCTGGATAAGACCAGGGGTGGGATTCAGCTGGTTTG
This sequence comes from Pantherophis guttatus, assembly GCF_059756535.1. Taxonomy (NCBI): domain Eukaryota; kingdom Metazoa; phylum Chordata; class Lepidosauria; order Squamata; family Colubridae; genus Pantherophis; species Pantherophis guttatus. Next base: position 10,510,746 of record NC_142076.1, on the reverse strand, counting down.
GACCGATTCAGGCAAACTGGATGTTAATTTTACATCTGGTTCGCCGAACCAGTAGTTGCAAGGACTGGTTGACCCCGCCCACCCCACCCCGCCCCTCCCAGGAGTCTCCACATGACCGGTAAGTGCAGGGCCCACTCGGAGGCTCTGGGAAGGCGAAAAATGGGTCTACTGGAAGTACCGGAAGTCTGGAAATGCCCCCGTTTCTGGCCTCCAGAGCCCGGGGAGGCTGTTTTTGCCCTCCCAGAGGCTCGAAGAAAGCCTCCAGCGCCTGGGGAGGGCGAAAAACAAGCCTACTGGAAGTACCGGAAGTCTAGAAATGGGGCCTTTTCTGGCCTCCGGAGAGCCTCCGCACCCCAGGGGAGGCCATTTTCACACTCCCGGAGGCTCAAGGAAAGCCCCTGGAGCCTGGGGAGGGCAAAAATGCCCCCACCCACCATGGTGCAGTAGGCCACGCCCCCATGGCCACGCCCACCTAGCAACCAGGCAGAGAACCAGTTGTTAAAATTTTTCAATCCCACCCCTGGATAAAACCTACCTGAGACTGCGGCAATAAAGAAGCTGAGAGAGAAGACTTTGCAAGATGTGATAAGTGAGACAATTGGAGAGATTGGCTTCTTCCACACACGCCTCTGATGTCTGTAGCACGTAAGCCAAGGCGGAGCAATTCATCGGGGTCAACATTCCAGCTAAGTTCTCCGTTTTCATGGCCTCCTCAACATTGGCAGCCACATCTGTGTGTTGAAGCTCGTGTAAGCACCGCACGAGGTTCACAGTCCTGCAGGAGACCACTTGGTCCACTGCCAGGAAATTCTGGAAGAGGCCCACCACGTGACTCTGGTAGCCGTGGTGCTCGTCCCTCACCAGGAACCAATCGGACAAGACTTTGTTCACCTGTGAGGAAAGGAGACCAACAAGGAAGCGTATAAAAATGTCCAGGTGTCCATCCTCGGATTGTAAGGATCTCTGGATGGCATTTTTTACATGGTTGACAAAGCCCAGCTTGGGCCAAGACATGCCACTTTCGACAAAGAGGTCAAAGAGGGCCCGCTTTGCCACGGAATAATAATAAGTAGCCGCTAGATATTCCTGAAACGTTAAGTGGGAGAAATAGTAGATGCTAGAAAACGGGGTCTCCTCCTTAAGCAAGATTCTATTGGACAAGCTGAAGTGAAGGGAAGAGAGGTCAACTCCATAGGCTTTCATATCCTGCTCAAAAAACATGTACTTCCTCTTGATCAGGCTGTAGAAAGCCAGTCGGCCTAACCCAGTCATCACCTTCTTGCCGTTGTGCACCATTGGTTCAATCCGGAGGACTTCCTTCTGTTTCCCTTGCCAATCACTGCACAGCAATATTTTAAAGTAATAGGAATAGATTTCCGACAAAGTCTTAGGAACGGCTGAAGTTTCAGGAGGCCGATCAGCACCCGTTAGAAAATAGCCCATCGACGAGCCACAGATGCAGCAAAACGCTGGCACGCTGCAGAGGGCATACAAGGACTTGTTGGCCTTGAGATGTTGCATCACGCCATCTGCTAAGCTTTGGTTTTCGCTGAACATGTGATCTAGATAGTTTTTGATTTCTGTATCTCCGAAACCTTGTACCTCGGTCAACCGGTCTACGAGACCCCCTGGGATTTGGCTGGTTGCTGTTGGCCGAGAAGTAATCCAGATGGACATCTTTCGCAACAGGTGTCCTCGGATGATGTTGGTGATTAGGTTGTCCACTTGGATTTCCTTCTGGGGGTCGGTGCAAACCGTTGTGTTGGAAAAATCTAGAAGCGTCTTGAATTCGTCGAGTCCATCCAGGATCAGAAGGGTTCTGGCACCACTCATGGAAAGGCGGCTCGGGTCCATTAAATGGGGGGCTGCCAGCCTGACCAGCTTCTCAGCCGACAGTTTTTCGTAAGCGTTCAGTTCCCGAAAAGTGAGTGGCAAAACAAACGTAAATTTTTTGCTCAGCTCTCTCTTCGCCCAAGCGTGGACAAAGAATTTGACCAAGGTGCTCTTGCCGATTCCTGCCACACCAATCGTCACCAAGACCCGTGGAGGTCTGCTTAACTTAGAGAGAGGCAGGAAGAGTTTTTCCAAGGAGATCTTCTTGGAGATGTTCCTTAAGCCGTTGGTGGTTTCAATCTGTATGAAATCGTGCTGCTTCTGCTGGAGATCGCTCAGACCTTCCACGAGGAGGAGATCGGTCAACCTCTCCAAAGGGATGAGTTCTGGGTTAGCACCACACCAGGTCTGAAGACCTTCAATGTGCCTTTGGACCATTGGTTCTGTGAAGAAAGAAGGAAGAGAATGACCAAATGACCAGAGATACAGGAATGTCACATCAGGGATTGGGGTATTTGTCTAATAAGCCACAGGTGGCTGGCAAGACCTTCATTATTTATTTTATTTATATTTATATATTTGTTTGTTTGCTTGTTTGTTTGTCAAGCACATATAACAGGTAGAAGTATAAACATAATTTGAATACATGAAAAGAGTAAGAGTAAAAAGGAATATTAGGACAGGGACGGAAGGCACGCTGGTGCGCTTATGCACGCCCCCTTACAGACCTCTTAGGAATGGGGGTGAGGTCCACAGTAGACAGTCTAAGGTTAAAGTTTTGGGGGGGTTGGGGAAGAAACCACAGAGTCGGGTGGTGCATTCCAGGCATTGACCACTCTGTTGCTGAAGTCGTATTTTCTGCAATCGAGTTTGGAGCAGTTTACCTTGAGTTTGTTTCTACTGTGTGCTCGTGTATTGTTGCGGTTGAAACTGAAGTAGTCATTGACAGGTAGGACATTGTGGCAGATGATTTTGTGTACTATTTATTATTTATTTATTTATTTGTTTGTTTGTTTGTTTGTTTGTTTGTTTGTTTATTTATTGGTTCGATTTATATGCCGCCCTTCTCCGGAGACTCAGGGCAACTTACAATGCGTTAAGCAATAGCCTTCATACTTTTGTATATACCTGCTCAGTAGGGCTTTTGGGCCCCCCTTAAGCGGTGTTCTTTTTTATACAAAGTCATCTTATTGCCCCCACAAACCGGGTCCTCATTTTACCTACCTCGAAAGGATGGAAGGCTGAGTCAACCTTGAGCCTGGTGAGATTCGAACTTGCAGTAATTGCAGGCAGCTGGTGTTACTTAACAGTGCTTTAGTCTGCTGCGCCACCAAGGCTCTTACTACACTTAGGTCAGACCGAAGGCGGTGTAGTTCTAAGTTGTCTAAGCCCAAAATGTCAAGTCTGGTGTCATAAGGTATTCTGTTGTGAGCAGAGGAATGGAGGACTCTTCTCGTGAAATACCTCTGCACTCACCCAATTGTATTTATGTCTGATATGCAGTGTGGGTTCCAGACAGATGAGCTGTATTCAAGAATTGGTCTAGCAAAGGTTTTGTATGCTCTAGTTAGCAGTACAATATTACTGGAGAAGAAGCTTCGCAGGATTAGGTTAACAACTCTTAATGCCTTTTTGGCAATGTTGTTACAGTGAACTCTGGCACTATATTTCAATAAGGCTGAAGGGGAGGGCTTTCTTCTAAATACAATCCCTTCTTTTTCATGAATCAAACAGCATGATGCTCAGCACTGAAAGATACAGAGTAAGTTGCTTGATGTTTAAGGCTTTGAAAGGTATAATAGGAATCCCCTCCAAAATTCTGGAGGATCTGGAGACAATTCTATCAGCCAATGTTGGCTTCAAAGGGAAATGAAAGTTCAAGTTATTTCTTCTTTATATATTTAGAATCTCCCGTATGGGGAAGAACCCTAAACCAATATCCATACAAGGCCAGGAGTGGTTGAAGCATCTTGAAAGAAACATTGTCCGTGGAGTAAAGTCACTTTTATTTTTATTTTTCTTATCTTGAGGTTAAAGACTAGCAAACCCTGCAAAACTGTCCAGATGACTCACATACAAAAGTATTTTTCATAACCTTCAATGGAGGAGGAGGAGGAGGAGGAGGAGGAGAAGAAGAAGAAGAAGAAGAAGAAGAAGAAGAAGAAGAAGAAGAAGAAGAAGAAGAAGAAGGAGGAGGAGGAGGAGGAGGAGGAGGAGGAGGAGGAGGAGGAGGAGGAGGAGGAGGAGGAGGAGGAGGAGGAGGAGGAGGAGGAGGAGGAGGAGGAGGAGGAGGAGGAGGAGAAGAAGAAGAAGAAGAAGAAGAAGAAGAAGAAGAAGAAGAAGAAGAAGAAGAAGAAGAAGAAGAAGAAGAAGAAGAAAATTCCAAACTGTTTTTTGTAATTGACAAAATCCTGTTAGTCAATTGCAAAAGGCAGCTTTATCTGGAACAACTCACATCCTGTGAGGATATCTTTAATACCATCAAACAACTTCACAATCTGCTTATCCCAGGTCTTTGGGAAAAACTCAACAGGTGGGCAAAAATGCCAAATCCAGCCTAAACATCTAGCTGACTATGCACCCAACTGCAATAAAATAGAGCAAGAATGCATCCCCTGGTAAGACTATCTACTCACCATCCATCAGGGATTTGCTGGGATCATTAGCTGCAATAGAGTGTTGACTGCATGTAGCAGACAAATTCCACCATGTTCATCCTTCAAAACTGTCTACTTGATGCATCCCATGAGATGTCTTACTGGAAAAGCCTTTATCCATGATTCTGAAAGAGGAAAAAAAAGATTATTGCTAAGGCAGAAGGGGAAAAAAATCAACCTTTTCAATACATCATTTCTTCTCTCTATTGTTGTATGTCCTTCTAAGCATACTAAAAATCACCCTGCCAACAAAAGTGCGTATAGTCAAGGCGATGGTTTTCCCAGTTGCAATGGATGGCTGTGAAAGTTGGGCCATAAGGAAGGCTGAGTGCCAAAGAATGGAGGCCTTTGAACTCTGGTGCTGGAGAAGATTCCTGCGAATCCCTTGGACTGCAAGGCGATCCAACCGGTCAGTCCTAGAGGAGATCAACCCTGACGGCTCTTTCGAAGGCCAGATCCTGAAGATGAAACTCAAATTCTTTGGCCACCTAATGAGGAGGAAGGACTCACTGGAGAAGTGTCACTACGTTTTTGTATTTACCAGCTGAGCTCATTATTTCTGGACAGTCAGACTTTCCGTAGCTTGCCAAAATTTCTTATCAGTAACTGATACTATGCATGTCCGCATTCTTTCACTTGCTGCCACACTTTTTTCTTTGTTCTCTTGCCAAGAAGTCCGACCACAGAGAGGTGGCCGGTAGGAACTTTATCAAAATGTAACTATTTAATTATTTAGACTAGTAAGATGTTTTATTTTCTTTTTTATTATTATTAAAAAGTTTTACAAAGAAAGATTTCCCCCCCACTATTCCCCCCACCCTTTTCCCCTCCCCACCACCCCCGCACCCCTTCCCCCCATCCCATCCCACCCTCCCTCCCAGACTTCCCAGAGCAAAATACAGGGTATTTCAATTAACAATCATAAGCTAAATTAGCCTAACTATTCTTAAACTACCAAATCCTCCCTGAAACCTTAACTCCACTATAGATGATGTAATACTTCTAAAGTTTAACATTCATTCATAAGCTATTTGATATTTTCTTGTCTGATACTTATTTTGAATATAATCAATCCATCTTCTCCATTCCGATATATATCTTTCTTGTGTATAATCCTTCAAATACGCTGAGATTTTCGCCATTTCCGCTAGATTTGCTACTTTCAATGTCCATTCTTCAATAATAGGCAGAGTCCTTCTTCCAGTATTGCGCTACCAACAGCCTAACTGCTGATATTAAGTTTAAAATCAGTTTAGTCTCTAATGCTGTACAATCTGTAGTTATACCCAATAAAAACAATTGAGGAGTAAATTTCAACCTTTTTTTCAGGATGTTCTGCATCACCCACCAAATTTTTATCCAAAATGCCTTGATTTTCTTGCAAGTCCACCATATATGAAAATAAGTTGCATCATCACAATCACATCTCCAAAATTTAGCTTGCAAATTTGGGTACATACATGATAATTTTTTAGGATTTAAATGCCATCTATAAAACATTTTATAAAAATTATCTCTCAAGTTTTGTGCTTGCGTAAATTTAACATTTCTAACCCAAATCTTTTCCCATGTTTCTATCATCACGGGTTCCTGAAAGTTTTGTGCCCATTTTATCATACAATCCTTAACCAATTCCGTTTCTGAATCTATTTCCAGTAATGCATTATACAACCTTTTAATCTGCATTTGACTTTGGTCTCTAATCTGTTTTACCAGGTTTTCCTCATTTTGCATGACACCAATTTTTTGATCTTCCCTCCGTCTAGCTTGAAGCTGACCATACTGAAACCAAGTATAAATTATCCCTTCTTCTTTTAGTACATTTAAAGGTTTCAATTGCAATTTACCCTTCCATAAAAAGAAGCTCTTTATAAGTAATCACCTCCTGTTTTTGTTCTATACTTATATTTTCTATTGCATGTCTGGGATTTGCCCATATAGGTATCTTATAGTTTAACTTATATTGATACTTTTTCCAAACCCTCAACAACGCATTTCTAAGTATGTGACCCTTAAACACCTTATCCACTTTTTTTTCATATAACAAATAAGCATGCCATCCGTATAACAAATCATAACCTTCTATATTTAACATTCTCTCTTCAGTTAAATTAAACCAATCACTAATTTGTGATAGAACAGCTGCTTCATAGAACAGTCTTAAATTAGGCATTTTAAGACCTCCTCTCTCACGTACATCCTGTATAATTTTCAATTTCACTCTTGGTTTCTTCCCACCCCAAATAAAAGTATTAACCCCTTTCTGCCAATCCCTCAAATTTCCATCTTTCTTAAGCACTGATATCATTTGAAACAAGAATAGGAACCTGGGTAATACATTCATTTTTATTACTGCTATCCTTCCCAGTAGAGATAGTTGTAACTTTTTCCAATTTTCCATTTCTTTCTGCACTTTTTGCCAAAGAACTTCATAATTGTTTTTAAATAATTTCGTATTTGAAGCTGCAATATATACTCCTAGTTATTTAACCTTTTTAACTATTTCAAACCCCGTTATTCTTCCTCAGTCTTCTCTTTGAGATATAGACATATTTTTAGTTAAAAATTTAGTTAAAAAAGAAAAGATGTTTTATTTTCTTCTTTACAATAAATATGAGTTTAATTAGAAGATGTATTCCGGTTTTATTTTATCAAAAGTATACACAAGGAAAGTGCCACGATCCAGGCAATTACCCCAGGAAGGTAACGGGGCTGATTGCCTCTGACAAGAAGAGCCTAATGCTGGGAACGATGGAGGGCAAAAGAAGAAGGGGAAAGGAGAGAAGGAGGTGGCTGGATGGAGTCACTGAAGCAGTCGGCATGAGCTTAAATGGACTCCAGGGGATGGTAGAGGACAGGAAGGCCTGGAGGAATGTTGTCCATAGGGTCGTGATGGGTCGGACATGACTTCGCAACTAACAACAACAACGTCCTTCTATTGTCCTAATAGCAGCACCCAAATAGCAGCATAAAACACAAGAAGAACAAAAGGACTTGATCAATCCCAACTCGCCATCTTTATCTATCCAGGAACAAAGACAAGAGAATGTATGTCAACTACGTCTGAGCTTTACTCGTGAGTTGGAAAAATACTCGGGATTGTCGTCTGCATTACTAAAACAGCCTTGTCCAGAAACCTGGAGCTCAGCAATTGCAGATGCAACATCCTCATAGCTCTGCTGAGTTATGGGACACCTATGTTGAGAAGCTGAACTTTTAGTTCTGCAGCTGTTATCATGTGAAACCAAGATTGAAGGATGGCTTCTATTAACTGGGTTTTATTGCTGGGTCGCTTCTGACTAACAAGTTTCTTTAGTCGGCTCCATAGACTTTCCATTGGGTGAAGGTCTGGGCTATTCCCAGGCCATTCCAGCAGTGGAATAGGATTATCTTGAAACTCCAAAAAAAAAAAAAAAAAAAGTGGTGTTATTAGCCATCAACCCTCAAAAATACACTTTTCCCAAAAAGGTTTTCACAATTTTGACCACTACTATATATTGCATTGTTTTTCTTTTTTCATTTTGTTTCAGTGTCCCTCAATATGTGCTTTACTATCATCTTGAAGAATGGCTGAATGTGTAGGATAAACTTTCGTATTAAAGAGGGGGAAAAAACCCCACATAGCTACATCTGCAAAAGGAAAATGACTCAGATAGTCCCATCTCTTCAGGAAATAAAAAAAAATAAAAATAAAAATAAAAACTCCTCTGCTGAAAAGCTCTGCCAGGCAACCCAAATGGTGGTAGGAGAGGACTCAGGTCTCCAAAAACAAAAATGAATTTGCATTTTGTATCATTAACACCGTTAACGATTCTCGCTCTCCATTTTGTGAAGCTTCCCCAGGATTTGATTCTACTGATTCTGGGTTAAAGCTACGAATGTTTCCTGCAAACATCTTCAGCCATTTCCCTTGCTTGTGGTATTAAATTTAAAACTTAACAAAACTATCCCTTACTGGTTACGTTTCCCATGTACACATCTCCACATCAGTGGCCACAAGATGGTATAATGTGACTGCTGTCAGAAGGCACACAACCGGTTTAAGCTTTGAAGGAACAGGCCAAATCTTGGCTGCACCGTTGTCAGGAATGCACGACTTGTGACTTTTAGCTACCTTATCGGGAAAGAAATATCTATCTATCTATCTATCTATCTATCTATCTATCTATCTATCTATCATCTCTCTATCATCTATCTAGTTATCATCTATCATCTATCTATCTATCATCTCTCTATCATCTATCTATCTATCTATCTATCTATCTATCTATCTATCTACTCTCTATCATCTATCTATCATCTATCTATCTATCATCTATCATCTATCATCTATCTATCATCCATCATCTATCATCTATCATCTATCATCTCTCTATCATCTCTCTATTTATCTATCTATCTATCTATCTATCATCTATCTATCATCTATCTATCTACTCTCTATCATCTATCTATCATCTATCTATCTATCTATCATCTATCATCTATCTATCATCCATCATCCATCATCTATCATCTATCTATCATCTATCTATCTATCTATCTATCTATCTATCTATCTATCTATCTATCTATCATCTATCATCTATCTATCATCTATCTATCTATCATCTATCTATCTATCTATCTATCTATCTATCTATCTATCATCTATCTATCTATCTATCTATCTATCTATCTATCATCTATCTATCTATCTATCTATCTATCTATCTATCTATCTATCTACCTACCTACCTACCTACCTATCTACCTACCTATCTATCCTGTTTCTCCCAAAATAAGACATCCCTGATAATAAGCCCAATTGGGCTTCTGAGCACATGGCAATAAGGCCAAGCGCTTATTTCAGGGTTCAAAATATATATATATAAGACAGGGTCTTATTTTGGGGGAAACACGTTAAATGAATTTTGTCTCATTTTACCAGCATTCTGGCTACAGTTATTAAGTGAATCACTGCAGTTGTTTAAGTTAGTAATGCAGTTGTTAAATGAATCTGGCTTCCCCATTGACTTTACTTGTCAGAAGGTCGCAAACGGGATTGTATGAGCCACACAAACACCCCCGGGGATGTTGCAACCATCATAAATATGAGTCAGTTGCCAAGCGTCTGCATTTTGATCCCATGATTATGGGCATTCCAGTACCGTTGTAACTCTGAACAGTCACTAAATGAACCGTTGTAAGTTGAGGACTACCTGTACGTATAGGCGCACACACATAATTTCCTACCTTCTCTGTAAATACTTACATTTCTTGAAGTTCCCCCAGGACTCCTTGCAACTTTCATTTTAAATCAAAACTTCCAGCTTATCGAACACCAAACGTCTGTATTTTGAGCGCTACACTTTCGAATATGTCTCCTTGCTCGGAAGACCCGGTTTTGAATGACGATATCCTGTCTGGATCAATGGTTTCCAACTGCTGAGAGTTTTTATGATAAAAAAGGTAGATTCAAGTCTCTTTTGGGATGCCCTGGGTCCAAGAATAAAGCTGCGATGAGGCTCACTCGTGTTGCAAATGACAGATTTTTCTTGTCACTGAATTGCCGACATGGTTCCAGCAACGTTGCAGTCTCTTTTTTTAATGATTTTTTTTTTTTTAGTTCAGAGTTTCACTGTTCACCTCTTCCTGTGCTGCGGGGACCAATTTATCTTCCTTCCTGTTTGTTGCACAGGCTACAAGGCAACCTGGTGCAGTGAGGCGGCCACCAAGGAGCTACGTGACAGAGGGTGAACATTAGAGTGTCTTGGTTGATGCTACCAGACCGTGGCAAAAAAAAAGAAGAAGAAGAAGAAGAAGAAGAAGAAGAAGAAGAAGAAGAAGAAGAAGAAGAAGAAGAAGAAGAAGAAGAAGAAGAAGAGAAACCAACTCTCTTTTGATGTGAAAAATCAGCTAGGTGGGAATCCCATTCAATCAATTAAAACAGAGTTATGATTCCAATAGTAGAGAATATTTGTAGCTCAGAATTGAATGGCGAAGTCTTCAGAATGGGTGGTTTTCACTCCCCAAGTAGACCTTTCACTCCCCAAGTAGATAACATCATCAGTGCTAGAGGGAGTGGGGTTTGCTCTCTGTTTATATACCAGTGCCAATAGGAGAGAATATTTGTAACTCAAGGCTGAACTCTGGGGTCCTTGATGCTCTCTTCAGCTTGGTGGTTTTCTTGCAGATGTTTCATTACCCAAGTACAGGTACACTATATGTGGTAGCTCACTCAATAATAGCAACTGTGAGAGGGATCTTGGAGTCCTAGTGGACAACCATTTAAATATGAGCCAGCCATGTGCAGCAGCTGCCAAAAAAGCCAACACAGTTCTAGGCTGCATAAACAGAGGGATAGAATCAAGATCACGTGAAGTGTTAAGACCACTTTATAAGGCCTTGATAAGGCCACACTTGGAATTTTGGTTGCCACGATGTAAAAAAGATGTGGAGACTCTAGAAAGAGTGCAGAGAAGAGCAACTAAGGTGATTAGGGGACTGGAGGCTAAAACATATGAAGAACGGTTGCAGGAACTGGGTATGTCTAGTTTGATGAAGAGAAGGACTAGGGGAGACAGGATAGCAGTCTTCCAATATCTCAGGGGCTGCCATAAAGAAGAGGGAGTCAAGCTATTCTCCAAAGCACTTGAGGGCAGGACAAGAAGCAATGGGTGGAAACTCATCAAGGAGAGAAGCAACTTAGAACTAAGGAGAAATTTCCTGACAGTGAGAACAATGAATCAGTGAAACAACTTGCCTCCAGAAGTTGTGAATGCTCCAACACTGGAAGCTTTTAAGAAGATGTTGGATAATCATTTGTCTGAAGTGGCGTAGGGTTTCCTGCCTAAGGAGGGGTTTGGACTAGAAGACCTCCAAGGTCCCTTCCAACTCTGTTATTCTATTCTATTCTATTCTATTCTATTCTATTCTATTCTATTCTATTCTATTCTATTCTATTCTATTCTATTCTATTCTATTCTATTCTACATTATCAGTGCAGTGCATAATTCATTTTGCAGGGGTCTTGCTCAAGTTTTTTTTTTTAATTATTATTTTGGCACAGCTCACAGCCATTTCTTATTTGCAGGAGCATTTCCAGTGGATTTCAACGTGCAGGTTAAGACATTTTACTCTTAATAAAAACAAGCCTCTGTTATTTGAAGCAGTTTCTTGTTTTCATTTATGGAACGTCTCTTAGGAAGTTGCTGAGAAAACTGTTACCTTTATCTATTTAATAGGTTGGAATTTTTTTTTCTTTAATAATTCATGCAAAAGTGTTTTTATTTTTATCAAGAGTTTGCTATTTTTCCTGTGTTTTTAATTTTATCCAGTTTCCTTTTTTCATTTCACAATCATATCCATCCAGAGAGAGTTAGTATGGTGAAACCAGTCCCAGCTGGTTTTCTTTTGGAGCAAAGAAAACTTCATCTCCATGGGCTGAAAACTACTTGATTCCATTCTGTTTCATAAAATTAATTTATGGCTAGCTGGTTATTTTAAAATTCACAACTTTTTAGAATAGAATAGAATTCTTTATTGGCCAAGTGTGACTGGACACACAAGGAATTTGTCTTTGGTGCATAGGCTCTCAGTGTACATAAAGGAAAAGATACATTCATCAAGAATCATAAGGTGCAACACTTAATGATAGTCATAGGGAACAAATAAGCAATCAAATCATATTAGGAAGCAGTCAATATAAATCGTAAGGATACCAGCAAAAAGGTTACAGTCACACAGTCATAAGTGGGAGGAGATGGGTGATAAGAACAATGAGAAGATTAATAGTAATAGTAATGCAGATTTAATGAATCACTTCACAGTGTTGAGGGGATTACTTGTTTAGCAGAGTGATGGCGTTTTGGGGAAAAACTGTCCTTGTGTCTAGTTGTTCTGGTGTGCAGTGCCCTATAGCGTCGTTGAGGGTAGGAGTTGAAACAGTTTATGTCCAGGATGCGAGGGGTCTGTAGATATTTTCACAGCCCTCTTTTTGGCTTGTGCAGTATACAGGTCCTCAATGGAAGGCAGGTTGGTAGCCATGGTTTTTTCTGCAGTTCTAATTATCCTCTGAAGTCTGTGTCTGTCTTGTTGGGTTGCAGAACCAAACCAGACAGTTATAGGAATCGGTGACCCTAGATTCAAACACAGAAGGCTAACCAGTTTGGCCTGATGATGCATAATTGGGCTGGATCCAGATGTTACCAAGTTATTGTCTGTCAAAAGTCCAGCTACATGCTTTGTCTACCCCAACCTGACCTCTGCTTTCCTGTTCTTTGGTAATCATCAGCCGTGCTTCGGAGAAACAAGTATTAGACATTGGATATTTGATCAGCTTCCTCTTCTTGGCATTCTCCAGATGTGCTAGTGCTTCAACGCCCAGTGACTGAAATGCTAGAAATTTTATTTATTCATTCTGCGACTGTATATGGCCACTTTAACCAAATAATTCTGGATTCTGAACCAGGGTGTTCTTTGATTCAGCAGTTGTTGAAGGCCACAAAGTACCGTGTTTCCCTGAAAATAAGACCGTGTTTTATATTTTTTTGAATCCCAAAATAAGCGCTTGGCCTTATTTTCGGGGAGGTCTTATTATTTTGGGGTGCATGGAACAAGATGGGGCTCCTCTTGCCGTCTTACCTGATTTCCAGCTCTGCGTTTAAATATTTTCAGGGAGGGCTTCTTTTCGGGGGGGAGGCTTATTTTAGCGGATGCGCTCAAAAGCCCAATTGGGCTTATTATCAGGGGATGTCTTATTTTCAGGGAAACAGGGTAGATGAAACTACGTCTCCCAAGTGGGTGAAGTAGTTTCTTTGATTTAAAAAAAAATATTGTGGTAAGTTGATTTTAGACCTTATGCTATGGTTTCCACCACCTTCCTGTTTTAAAATGGCAAGAAATGGCTTCTTCAGTTTTCAACAATGCATTCATATTTGCAAAAAAAGGGGGGAGTTAAAGGTTTGCAGCATGCCCATCCTTAATTGAACTGACAAACTTCACTCAATTCAAGGTTGACATTGAGCATTAAAAAGCAATGTGTTTGAAGTCAAATTATGTTGAATATTGTGTACTCTGAAAATGTTTGCTTATTCATCCTAGGACCCTTTCTCTCTCCTTTTCCCTGTTAATCCTTTCTTTTTTTGTCCTTCCTTCCTCTCTCCCTCCCTCCCTGTCTCCCTCCCCTTTCTTTTTCTTTCTTTCTTTTTATCCTCTCCCTACTGCCTTTTCTTTCTTTCTTTCTTTCTTTCTTTCTTTCTTTCTTTCTTTCTTTCTTTCTTTCTTTCTTTTTTTCTTTCTTTCTTTCTTTTTTCTTTCTTTCTTTCTTTCCTTTCTTTCTTTCTTTTTTCCTTCCTTCCTTCCTTCTTCTTTCTTCTCTTTCTTTCTTTCTTTCTCTTTCTTTCTCTTTCTCTTATCCAGCCAGCCAGCCAGCCTAGGTCAACTATCTTCCGTCTCCTTGTCACTTTGCTCAGATGGTTATAGACTTGTGGCATGCGAGCTCTCACATCAAATCAGCCTATAGACAGGATGCAGAAAACCACATTCAAAGAAGAAGAGGGAGGCACGGACATTTTATGACATGTCAATTCTATAACCGAGCAAGGGGTGGAAAAAAACAACCACCCCTGAATACTTCAAATCAGCCGCCCAATTTGATTATACTGAGCTTAGGAGAGACCATTGTCAATGAAGTGTCATTGACAAGGTCTCCAATCAGGTAAACCGATAGCTGCCAGTTAGAAAACCTTATTAACATGCCAGATGTGGTATCTGTAAAGTTACGGCTGTTGTGAATGTGGGTAAAATCCAAGAAACTCAGATATTAGAAGGACGAAAATAGATTTAGCTGGTCGATGTGCAGGCGCCGGAGGCCTGGGAAAACACCATGGAGTAAACCAAGAGTGTGGGTTTCTTCTTTGGGGTGGGGGGGGGAAAGGGGAGAGGAGGGTTTACAAGAGAAAGCAGTTGTCAGTCCCACTAGATTATGGGTCGGCAACCTTAAACACTCAAAGAGCCACAAAGGTCCTAACCAGAAGCCCCCTATTCCATTCTGGAGCCGACCGGAAGTCCAGTTCCCTCACCATAGAGTCTCCATCTAGCATGGCATCCTTTTGCCTCTACCTGTCCTAACTGAAAGCCCTATCAATTGTGGAGCTGACCGGAAAACCCGTCCCTTGCCATAGAGTCTCTTCCTGGTGCGCCATGCTTTTCCTCCCCATAACCAGAAGCTCCTCTCAAAATTGTGGCGGCGACAGGGAGTCGCAGCAGAGGAATGAAAGAGTCACATGCGGCTCCAGAGCCGCAGGTTGCTGACCTCTGCACTAGATGAACCAGATCAGGAAATCAACACTACAGGAAGACTGCTTTTTATTGAGTTGGCTTGTAAACAGAATCTTGCCATTCTGTTTGTGTGGACCTCACCCCCCACTTATACTCCAGTGAATTGGGGAGGTTGTTTTTCTGGGCTGCTTTTAAATGTTATATTGTTCTGGACTTGAAAAACCATTGCAGCCCCTTCTGCTTAGATTTCTGCATCTTTTCATTAATGTCATCATGTTGACTCTCTACAGTAGTGGATTTACAGGGCTAGATCCAGCATCTTTGAAGAAAACTAATACCTGTACAGATTTTATTCCGAGGACTGAGTTCTAGGGCAGCCTTAAATACTCAAAGAGCCATTTGGACCCGTTTCCCACAAAAAAGAAAACACCGGGAGCCACAAAATCTGGGTGGGCGTGGCCAACTCGATGTCACTCACTTCCACCAGTCACATAACCCCCCCAGCCACGCCTACCCAGCCAGTCATTAGGGTAGAGAACCAGTTGTTAAAAAATACCGGGAACCACAAAATCCTTTTGACATATCTCTCTCTCCCCTCCCTCCCTCTTTCTCCCCCCTCTCCCCCTCTCTCTGTATCTCTCTATCTCTGCCCTGGCTGCTTCTCCATCCCCCGCCATCGCCCTTACCTTCTCCGGCCAGGTGAGGAGTGACTGGGAGGGGAGGGCCAGCCAGTGGTGGGATCACCTGGCAGGGAGCCATAGCAGAGGTCCAAAGAGCCGCAGGTTGCTGAACCCTGTTCTAGGGAGTACAAACTTACTGTATTTAGTGGGTGGGTGTTTATGTGAGGTTGAAGAAATTAGTTCTTGTGCTGGTCGTGACTAAGAGCAACCTCTTCCGAAAGCAGATCTCCATTCCTTTCTTTTCTGGATCCTTTTAGATCTCTTGATGTTATGAACCCTGACCCTTATGAATGTTGATCAGATATAGAACAGAATAGAATAAGAGTTGGAAAGGACCTTAGAGGTCTTCTAGTCCAGCCCCCTGCTTAGGCAGGAAACCCTACACCACTTCAGACAAATGGTTATCCAATCTTAAAATCTTCCAGTGTTGGAGCATTCACAACTTCTGGAGGCAAGTTGTTCCACTGATTAATTATTCTAACCGCCAGGAAATTTCTCCTTAGTTCTAGGTTGCTTGTCTCCTTGATGAGTTTCCACCCATTGCTTCTTGTCCTGCCTTCAGGTGCTTTGGAGAATAGCTTGACTCCCTCTTCTTTGGGGCAGCCCCTGAGATCTTGGAAGACTGCTATCATGTCTCCCCTAGTCCTCCTTTTCATTAAACTAGACATACCCAGTTCCTGCAACTGGTTTTTATATGTTTTAGCCTCCAGTCCCCTAATCATCTTTGTTGCTCTTCTCTGCACTCTTTCTAGAGTCTCTTTTTACATCGTGGCAACCAAAACTGGTGGTTTCATTCCAGGAAAGGGTTGTAGCTTTTAGTACATGCTTGCCCACCAGATCAAGCAAGGAAGTCCCACTCCTCTCCTCCTTGGCAAATCAGTAGCAGACAGGGGTTTTTCTAGAGCAGAATTCTGGAAGTGGAAGTCCCAATATCTTAAACCTGCTTTAGTTGAGAAACCTTGCTCTTTAGTCACGCTTCCAATTTCAGAAATGTTTTAATGATTTCATGGGGTGCGGTGGGATCAAGAATGCCACGTGTTTATTAAATTTCAAACTAGGTGTCCAATAAAAGAAAACCTTACTGGTCCACAGAAAACTGTTTCAGCAGAGAGAAGTAAATAAAAGATAAGGCTGTGTTTCTAATGGGATGGAGGAGCTCGTTACGTTTGCATAACGGAAAATCTGGGTTCTGCATGGAAAGGATTTGCCTCAATTTGCCTTGTGTTAAGATGTTCCTAAAATGCTGCTTGCAAAAGTGCGTTGTTTAGCGCTCTCTATTCTGGAACAGCTTCCTTCTGCAAAGTGATGGAATGTAGCTTTTGCTTCAAACCAAATCAAGAATAATAGGATTTATTTTGCCTTTTGGGTGGTGTTGGTGCTAACGGTGGCTCAGTAATTAAGACATTGGGCTTGTCAGCTGGAAAGCCCGGGTTTGAAACCCAAGTGCCACAAGACGGGGTGAGCTCATCTCCTTACCTCAGTTCCCACCAATCGAGGTCAAAAGCATGCAAATGTGAGTAGATAATTAGGTACCACGTCAGTGGGAAGCTAACAGTGCTCCGTGATGTTACCACTGGTCACATGATCACAAAAATTCCTCAGAGTGCTGGCTCAATGGCCTTGAAATAGAGATAAACACTGCCCCCTATAGTTGACAATAACTAGCGGAGTAAAATCCGCAGGGACTTTTTTTAAAAAAGAAAAAAGTATATTTAGGCTTTGTAGACTTCTAGAACCACTGCAGTGCTTCATATTCTGCAGACTTTTCCATTAAACTGATCAGCTTGCTCGGAAAGGACTCCATCCATCCTCTTGGGATGTCCAAAATCTCATTTTGAAAAAGGCTGCGTTATTGAATAGACTGCAGTTTGCTGGGTTCACACAATATGCCATGCTATAAACCATGGTTTACAAAACCACAAGGACTCTATTCATGTACTACGTGAAATCAAAGCCAAACGAGGCAGTTTGGCTCAGCAAGAGGTCTGAATCCAGTTAATGAAAGAATCTCGGTTTAAATCCAAGTCTTCTGACTTCGGGACTCAAAAGGAAGCAGCAACTAATTAACTACTCAATATGCAGACTGGAAAATCTAATTCCAAGGGTAAAGCAGAGAAATACCCAATTATTTAATTACAGCATAAGAGCCTCTTATAAGATACTTGAAGAGGCATTATGTTATATTACTCAAATAAAATAGGAACAATTTTCACCCGTAATGCTACAAGCAGGATAGGAGGTATTATCCTTCAAGTGACAAAATGTCAAGTTAAAATTCAAGAGTTTTAAGCTTTTAACGCAGCTACAAGTCTGTTGAGTCCCGTTTTGAATCAGTACGAGGTCTATCTTCCACTCATGCCACACAAATTTCCCAGAATAGGTGCTAAAATGGCTTGAGGATTCATGCACTATTTTCTCACGAGGCCATTTATGAATTGATGGATGCGTATGAATCCTACGTGCTTGTTTTAAAGCAGTTTTCAGAGATGTACCAGGTAGGAGCGTAAATCCTCCCCATCCAAACCTGTTTTTAGGAGTACTGGTTCATTTTACGACTAAACATGGGCCCATTTAGAACTACGCTGAAGTTTGTAGCTTATATCTCCTTCATTTTTACTTGGATCATCTGCCGTTTCATAAACCACCCCGATGATTTATTTGTACTGAAAAGTGGAGATTATACATGTATTCATTCCATAAATTACATCCGTCTAAGTAAGAATTATCAGGCACGCAGTGGTTCAGTGGCTAAGATGCTGAGCTTGTCATCAAAAGGTCGGCAGTTCAGCGGTTCAAATCCCTAGTGCTGCGTAATGGGGTGAGTTCCCGTTACTTGTCCCAGCTTCTGTCAACCTAGCAGTTCAAAAGCACGTAAAAAATACGAGAAAAATAGGGACCACCTTTGGTGGGAAGGTAACAGCGTCCCGTGCACCTTTGGCGTTGAGTCATGCCGGCCACATGACCACGGAGATGATATCTTTGGACAGCGCTGGCTCTTTGGCTTTGAAATGGAAATGAGCACCGCCCCCTAGAGTCGGGAACGACTAGCACGTATGTGCGTGGGGAACCTTTACCTTTACCTTTTAAGTAAGAATTACTCAAGTAGCTTCTCACCTAACATTTTCTGAAGAAATGGAGATCAATTTAGCCAATTAAGGTCACATATATACCATGCTATTTTTTCCCCTGTGACTGGATGAACAAGGTCATGAATAAATTCTACAAATTTTAGCTGCTGCTTGCCGTAAATATAACTGGACATTTGATACTTGTAGCAATTAGCTGCAATGTGTTCTGTCTTGGCTTGTCAGGTTGACTCCTGCCAAACTGAAAATATTGAGAAGCCAACTAGGGTGAAAGTAACATGTTATCCATTTCTGTATCTGGGCTGATCAGAACAATCTTACATGAATACCTTTTCTAATATATTTATTATGCAATAAGACATAGCAGGCCATATAGGGCTATGATATTAGGACTGAGAATGCCACTTTGCACTTGGTAGACATTATAGAGGCGTGAATGCCACCTGCTGGAATGCCAGAGCGCGATTTTTGTTGTTGCAAGTCACTGACAAATCGGATCTCCAGATGCATTGAGCTGTTCTAGTCATCTCCAGCCAACAAGGCCAAGGAGCAAGCTGGAAATCCCAATATACTACCGTTGGTCATTAAAGGGCTGGTGGGCACAGAGCTGAAAGAGCTTAAGTGGATTTCCAAACGGTGTGAACGGATCAGGGTGCTGTCGGCCAAACAGTGTCGACTGGCGGCCTCCAGGGGGAGCCTTCTCTGTGGGGGCACCTGCCCTTTGGAACGAGCTCCCCCCGGAGATACGGAGGATCCCGGATTTACGCACTTTCCGCTGTGCCCTCAAGACTTTTTTATTCCAACAAGCGGGCTGGCCTAACTCTTGTTTAATTTTAATTTGTTTTTAAAAATAGGGGTGTTTTTAATTAGTATGCGCCAAATGTATTTAATATGTTTTTAAAATTGTTTTTTAAATTTTATATTGTATCTGTTTTATCTATGGCTGTTCACCGCCATGAGTCCTTCGGGAGTAGGGCGGTATATAAATCTAAATAAACTCAAAACTCAAATTTATGTCCAATATTTCTTAGGTGAATTATAGTCTATTTCTTGTCTAGTCTGTTTCCCCATCCCCATCCTTTGAATTTAA
Source organism: Pantherophis guttatus (assembly GCF_059756535.1). NCBI lineage: Eukaryota > Metazoa > Chordata > Lepidosauria > Squamata > Colubridae > Pantherophis > Pantherophis guttatus. The sequence continues at coordinate 10,491,137 of NC_142076.1, read as the reverse complement.
AGCAGAAGACTATGACGCAACACGCAAATGTGCGGATTAGCCCAGTCAATCCAGAATCCCAAGGAAGTCTGGAAAAGAGATCTCTCAAGTACAAGCTCAAAAGGATTCTGGATCCGATTTCATCTGATGAGAGACTTCCTTTTATAGTAGACTCACACACCATTCAGGTTCCTAGTGTGTCTTGGTTTGGCACTCGGAAGGAACATGACTCATTTGGTACAAGGGAGTCACAGACGTTCCTTCTAGTCATAGAATGATCTCCTCTTAGCGAGAATAGAACTCTACAGTAATAGTCAAAACTTGTGGAAACCTTTTGGGAAAAGTGCATTTTTGAGGTTTGATGACTAATAATAACTTTTTTTTTTGGAGTTTCAAGATAATCCTATTCCACTGCTGGAATGGCCTGGGAATAGCCCAGACCTTAACCCAATTGAAAATCTATGGAGCCTACTAAAGAAACTTGTTAGTCAGAAGCGACCCAGCAATAAAACCCAGTTAATAGAAGCCATCCTTCAATCTTGGTTTCACATTAGAACAGCTGCAGAACTCAAAGACTTGGGAAGACGTTGTAAGGCTAATGGTTACCCAACTAAGTATTAACTGATGTGATAATTTTTGTACATCTTGTTTTTTCTATGGTGATAACTTTTGTGTATCTCGTTTTTTCTACATGTTTCACTGTTCTTTATACTGTAACTGCTATTCTAATAGCAAATCCTTCCTAAAAGTTATTGCATTACATTCTTGATTAAATTATCTTTCCGTAAAATAATTTTACGGTACTACTCCAAAAAAAAAAGTGGTGTTATTAGCTAGTTTTAGAAAATACACTTTCCCCAAAAAGTTTCCACAAGTTTGGCCACTACTGTAGGAGACCCATTTCCTCTCCTGACTTGTCCTGTCCTGGGCCCAAGCAGTCCTACAAGTGTGAATTAAGATCCAACAAAGCAGCGGTAGCATGAATGGAGAAATCATCATGGCAGTCCCAACAAGGTTTTTAATCACTCTTCAGACTTGTCAGGGAATTGGTTACATAGCAGAGAATAGGTAACACACGAACCAAAATTCAGCTGAAAGGTTGAAAGCCCACCTCCGACTACTCCATCAGTCAGGCTGTTAAGAAGAAACAGAATCAATTCTAGACCAGATTTGTCTTCCCTTACAGGCACTAGTGATAGAACATCTGCTATTTGCTATACAGAGTTGGCCAGAATATGAATAAAATGCACAGTAGCCAAATGTAAAAAGTTGAGCTTAAAAGATTATAAACTCCTTTGAGCTCTAGAGCTTGTGCCTTTTCCATAACTGCAAATCCTCAATGCTGGAATTTATATGATTTTAAAAAAGGAAAGGTGTTCATACACAGTCCTGCCAGGCCTTTAGAAATGTTAACAAACTCTCTCAATCCCATCTCTACCTTCTTACTTCTTTTTTTTAATAAAATACCATTTTCTCTTCTCTGCTGCTCCAACCAACCAAACAGATTATGGGGGAAATTGTGAAAATATAAGCCAAAGAAAAACAATCCTGGATAAAGTTATCAAAAATACAAGCATTTTCCAACAGCAAAAGCTACATTTTTTGTATCATCTCTGTAAAGAGTGGGGCTCAAACGAATAATGAGCTATTTCCAAAGCAAGGCTTGAGTCCCCTTCTCTGAAGAAAAGGAAGGAAGGAAGGAAGGAAGGAAGGAAGGAAGGAAGGAAGGAAATTGAGAGATGAAAAGGGAGGAAGGAAAGAAGGAAATTGAGAGAGATGGGGAGGGCAGGAGGGAGAGAAGGAAGAAAGGAATCCTGCCAGGAATGTTGAATACAGATTCTTGCACTAAACAAGAGGATTATAGCCGATGACATAACTCTACGAACATTAGAGATTCTTATTGTAAGTACATGTACACCAATTTTTATTACACTATCTCAGTGTTTAAAGGCAATGTTACACTATGCTGTTTCTGGAACTTTGTAATCACAGTGACTCAGTGGTTTAAAACACAAAATAAAAGCCAGCAAGCATTCAGCTTTTATTTCCGTATGAACTTATCTGGTAATTTTAGAGGGGACTGGTGCCTTAACCATTGATCAAATGCGTAGTAACAGCAGCTGATGAAAACTTGAGCTCCTTTGAAACATCAGTCAGATCCCATCACGTGAAAACGATTTAGAAAATTGATTTGGTTTATTTGGAATATCCAAATCAGCCCCAATCTTATCTGGACCAAAAAAATAAAAATAAAAAATGCATCACCAAAATCAAGATGAACCAATCTGCTCTGAATATGCCCAAATCGATTCAGAGCATTGGTTATTTTCAGGAGCCTTATAGTAAATACGTAGTATGGACTCATGAGATGACTACTGGGGCAAAAGATCAAGAGCTACCAGCACAGAGTTAGCAGACCTAGACAATGCCCATGATGAGCAACAATACAAACGAAAGGATTCCTCTTCAAACAGAATTTAATGGAAACTTAACATGCCACGATGCTTCCCAATCTAATCAAAGCGGAATGATTAATTCATCCTCCGAACAAACAAAAAGCATATAAAGCTTGTGTTAGGTGTGTTTGTGTGTTTAGGCAGGAACCAAGACAACTGGAATTTTTTACATTTTTCAGCTGAAGTGGTAGCTTTCTCCTTCCAACTTTCAAAACACTTTTATATAGATCAGGGATTTCCAACCTTGGTGACTGTAAAACCCGTGGATTTCAACTCCCAGAATTCCCCAGCCAGCCAGCATTGCTGGCTGGGGAATTCTGGGAGTTGAAGTCCACGGGTTTTACAGTCGCCAAGGATGGGCAGCTCTGACACAGATGTTCTAGGCGGTACTGCAGACCGATAGCCCATTTTAATGGCTGGTCCTTGTTATAGAACACAACAGAAATACTGAGCCAGCCTTCTACCGAGTGTTCACCATTCAGGAATGCGTAAAATACAAAGAGAGCATCTTATGGGCTAGAGACACTCGTATGGCCCCAGAGCGTGCTTCAGCACATTTCTCTTACTCTGTGCTTTTGTTTTTCCAAAGCATTTTAAACATCGATGCCACCCTCCAAGAGATCACTGACCAAGCCAAGCCACAAAGGTAAGCTTTTAATGTGAATCAGACTGGCAGGACAACAGCACTTGAATTACATCTTTGTTACTTAGACCAAAACTCCTCAAAAGACATGGGGAGGGGGGAGGGCAGGAGGGGGCAAGTGCCGTTACAGATCAAACTGCTCAAATACCGAAGATAAAAATCCTGGGGGTGGGTGGATTCCTAATGCTTTGTACATTTAACGTGATTTGCCTGGCCGGTTTCTTTTCCTGGACCCATCAACCTTTCGAGGTGGAGGGGGGGAAGGGGTGTATTTTAAGATTTAAACATTCCCGGGAATGGTCTGTCCCAGTTGCATCTCTCTGTGGCTCTGGGAGAGGTGGGGCCCCGCTTGCTGCTTCCTCTTATCCAGTCGATATAGTACGCATGAAGAAGATCCATGCGTGAAGTTGCTGCATCAGAAAAAGTGGCAGCGAAAGAGGAAAGAAACTTCTAATAAATTGTGCATTAGGATTAGGAGAATCCCGTTAATCTCTGCAATTTTGGAGGGATGAAGCCAAAACAGGAGCAAAGGGGAGGAAATACAGAAATGGAACAAACGTTTTCTCCAGTTCACCAGACGTGGTGGTGGGTGACTGCAGTTAACTCTTATCTGCTTACAGTGGTCATTTGTCAAAATTCAAGTGTTGTAACTCTCAAGCAGAGCACAGCGATAGCTGATTATGGTCCGTTATCTCACCGATTTCTTCCAAACCAAAGCTTAAATTTATCACAGAAAAGTGCAGTTCCTAAATTGTAGCACTACACAATTTGTTCACTCAAACACATTTCTGACCCGGGGGGGGGGGGGGCACCTCTCAACAGGGCCTTTGATGAGGCTCTCCTTGTTAAGTGACAACTTAGGGCACGTGAACCAAATTCAGAAAGCGAATAGGCTGAAACATAGGCAAGCTGTGAGAAAACTACACCAAAGAGCAGAGCACTGGGCAAAAAAATAATCCAGTTAAAGGTTCAATTAAATTAGAATGCTGTGTTATAACTTCACCGGACTACAGAGATACAAATAACCCCAAAAACCAAAACCCTATCCAGTTGGGAGCAATTGTCCTCAAATTACAACAAGGGTGCATTGTCAATTAAACTGCTGACTTGTTTACAGAGAGGCTGAATGTTTGAAATACAGGAGTGGAAATCCCCAAATGAAGGGGTTTAGAAAAGAGGCCAAAGGCACCACTATTTCTGAGGTTCTTTCAAATCGGGTATCAACTTAACTTTGCAACAGAAATGCAAGTGATGCTTTAAAATGAGAGGGCGAGGGTACATTCCCCCCCCCTTTAAAAGCAGATTGCAGTCCTTCTGATAGGATTGCTTCCCCAGCAGCTGCGTTCTGCTTAAAAGTATTAATCTGGATGGACCCCTGGCTGCTGGGTTTCTTTAGGCTTAATAAAAACAGAAGTTTCGGTCAATGGCAGGGAACTGTCATTGCTAGCTGCGGAAACGATAGAAATTCAGAACTACAAAAGGATGTGCTGTCTTCCGTTAATATAAATGAGAGATTTGGGGCTGTGTAGAATGCTTCTCCAAGACTATTTACAGTACAAGAAGGGGATTCAGATCTCGCCGGCTTCCCTCTCCTCCGACCTCTTGGAGCGAGATTTGCCATTGGTGCTCTCGTGCCGCCGTTCAGACGAGCTCTTCTCTTTCTTCTCCCGGTCCCGCGACTTCTCTCTTGAAGACCGATCCCTAGAGGATCTGAAGTACAAAGCGAGCGACGTCATAAAGGATTCACGCCAAAGGCAACGCAGTTCTAATCTAAATATACACCAAAGGTGGCTAAGAGAAGGAGCTGTAGATTTCTCTGTCAATTCTCCTCTCTGGACCTTGGCTAGTTGAGGAGGGGGGGGGGGGAAGAAAATCAAATTTTTGTTTGGACAGGCGGGAAGTTGGTCTCAAAAGGATATAAGAATTCACAAGCTGGTTTTGTTTGAAATGTAGCACATCATCCCCAAAGGGATAGCCAAGCAACACAAAAGAATAGAGGTGAATCACCTAAGAACTCTCCAAATATAATTCAGGTTTCTCCACATTTGGTCGATTTTTGTGCATCAACAGAATGCTTCAAAATCCAGATTTAAGAGGGCATCAATTCTTAAACGATGACATTCTCCGAGACAGGAATGCCATTCAGAGGATGTTGGCCTTGATTTATTGGGATAGAAATTAATCCGCCAACTTTTAGTAATAGATGGAGTCAAAAGCAATTTCTTTATCTCGGGAGTCAAAAGCAAATTCCTTAAAACGTTCACTGAAAAGTAAGACATAAATCTTTTTTTGCTTTTATCAAGGAACCATTCATGTCCAGGAATTAAAAAAAAAACTGGCGATAAGGATAAGCATGAAAATAGCCTTAGTATCTGAACAGAAGGGAGCATTATAATCCTTTCCAAAGCGAGATTTGGTAATTAATAAATTTGCTCCTGTGACTGCTGGGACCACCAGCCAGCCTTGCAGAAGAACTGAACACAATTCAATCTTGTTTTAATTCACTCATATCCTAAGATTTAGTGACAACATTAGCACTAAGGAGATTTTTTTCCTCCTACTCTGCATCACATCAAACACGGAGGAATTTTATGATATTCTATACATGATCACCGGTTCTTCAACTTCTCTGGTTAGTACCCAACAATACTATATAATTTGTTCTTTGCTACACATTTTAAATTCCATTTCCGTTCAATCTGTACCAGACACTGCCTCAAAGGTGCCTTTTTATTTTATTTTTTTGTCTTCAAAAGGCAACTGGGCTGGTTTTTTTTTGAGGAGGAGGAAGATGTTTTGCTTCTCATCTAAGAAGCTTCATCCGTTCAATGGATGAAGCTTTTTGGATGAGAAGGAAAACATCTTCTTCCTCAAAAAAATGGCAACTTTGAGGAACTATGATCTGGACGACTGAGAATCTCCATAGATGATGTACCAGACAGTGTTCTTCAACGGCTCTTCACAGGAACCAATGCTATACTATATAAAGAAGTTTTCCCTCTTGACCCTAAAACCCAGCTTACCAAAGAAGCTCTCCAAGGCTGGCTCGGTCAAGGAATCCTTAGGCAAGCCAGTTTTATGAATGGCCCAACCTCTCTCCCCTTACGTCACTTAAAGTCACTTGCCCTCTCCTTCTGAGTCCAATCCATACTGCCACCCAGAGAAAAGCACAAACAATGATGTTAGTGCTCAAACAGAGGAGGGAAGGAAAAAAAAAAAACAGGAAGAAAAATAAGAGTCAGGAATTCCGAAGGTGGTTAAAGATTCCTTCTTCAGCGTATGTGAACTTGGCTAACTGCTAGCGCCAGCCGACTTCAACGCCCGCCTAATTGCTACTGTTTCAGTCTATAAACCTGGATTGATTCCATGAACTTCAGCCGTCTCCCTTTTCTCGCAACCCTTGTTTATCACATTGGGGTTGGAATAATGCCATCTGTCCACTGCTAAAAGGTGGGAGGAGGACACAAAGCATGAAGCTACAGTTAGTCCTCGACTTACGACAACAGCTGCAGCCAGGATTTCCACTGCTAAACAAGGTGGCCGTTAAGTGAGCCGTGCCCAATATTACAACCTTCTCTGCCAAGGTTTTTAAACGAATCACTGCAGTTGCTAAGTGAATCGCAGGGGTTGTTAAGCAAATCCAATTTCCCCCACTGGCTTTGCTTGTCGGAAAGTGGCTGATACAGTCACGTTATCACATGATCCCAGGATGCTGCCATCTTTGGAAATGCCTGCTGGTTGCCAAGGGCACCAATCTGGATCACCGGATTGTGGGGAGGCAGTGACAGTCCGAGGAGTCACTCTTTTGAGTGCCATTATAACTTCAAATGGTTGTTAAATTGAGGATTACTTCAAATGGAAATGGTTACTTTGTGACTGCAGGGCAATAATCCTAATTCAAGACCATCAATGACTCTTCTCCAGCAGGATGGGTCTCCAAAGGAATTAGGATAAATCCCATCATTTCTAGCTAGCATATGAAGGTATCTAAAATGGCGTACGGTGGCCTAGAGGTGGAGCTCTCGCCTCACAATCAGGAGACTGTGAGTTCGATCCTAGGTATAGAGGCAGATATTTATCTCTCTGGGCACAATGAGAAAACATCTGCTGAATAAAACTCCGCATTGGCGACAGGGAGGGCATCCGGCCAGTAAACACTCAGCTCCATTCAGTTGCCCAGAGTCCACCCAGCAAGGGATTATGGGGTCATTAAAAGATGATGATGATATGAAGGTATCTAAAGGAGAAGATAACCTTACAGGATACAGAATTCTGACTTGTTTTTAATTATTCCAGTGGCTCATTACATTGAAGCTGCTATGGACCTAAGCTGAAAACAAAGGCATTCTGCTCCCAAAGTTTTGCCCCAAAAGCTTTACCTGAAAAGCAGTCTTTTAGACTTGGGAAATTAAAACAAAGGTCCCTTCCTCCCGCCAAACAACTCCAGTCCTTGACTAAAACTTTTGGGATTCTGGAATGCAAAAATCGACTTACATCTCTATTGCAAAAGCAACAAAAGGACGGGAATGGTTCCACGTCCTTAAATATGATTTATTTATCCAGCGCCACCTCTTATATATATATATATACTTTTGCACCTGCCAGATACTGTTTCTTTCGAAGATGCTGAATTTTTAAGAAATTGCAGCAGATGATTATTTAAAAGAAACAGGGAGTTTTCACAATCTGCTATTTTCTCTCCAGGTTTCCGGCATTTCCCATTTTTCCAGAAAATATTCTCCATGCAATTCTTCCCCCTGGGGGGGGGCACTTTATGAGCTAAAGTACATTCGCGTTTTCTGAAGTCTTCCCTTACCTGCTCTTTAGAGTAATAGTAATTACAGGGTCTTCCTCATTTCCTAATTGTCCAAACTTCTTTTCTTTATTGTTCATGTTTAAGACAGATTTAAAAAATGAATTTAGTATCTCAACCATGAGTTAACCGTTTCCCACACATTTTATAATATCCCTAGTTTTCAATCCTCCTTTCTGTGCAAAGAAAAGGGATAAATACTCTCTATTTTCACTCACTTTTCTAATGGGTGAAGTTATAAATCCACTTTATCATTAGTGAATGAAATTTTCAAAGGAGTGTGGTTAACTTGTATGCGGGGGAAATAAATCACTTCTCTTAAACTTTTCCTTCTATAAAGGATGGAATGGTAAGCATTAAACGGAAGAACTAGGTGCAAAATAGAAACTAAATCCATTCCCAACATCATCTCTTAAAAACAATCCGAGAATCTTTTTTTGTTCCTAATTTGGATTAAACTGTGTTATCAAATCGGTAGTTACTTTCTGTGTAAAAGATTGCCAGTTTGGGCCTTTTGTGCATACATGTTCATGCCCCTCTGAACATTTTTAGAAATGCTAACGAACACCTGCCTGATAGCAATATGTCAGTTACTCCCTAAGTGAGCAGTATGCCTTTTAGCAGAAGCGAAAAATAGTTCGTAGAAGCAGGGAAGTCTTCCTTATATTGGGGAAAACAGGATTTGCAGGACTGGCAAGAGTTCAAAATGGCTGCTGGAACTTGTGGTCTTTGAAATGGATGAAATATATTCTACTTATTTCTATTTCTATTTCTACTTCTATTCATGAAGGAGAGCTCGGCCTTCCCTGCTTCTTTGCATCTTGACCACCACACTTTTTAACCCAATTTATATTCCCTGGGGGCCTTGGAAACTGGCATCGCTATTTCTAAATATGTCCTGATATCGTTTCAGCTTTAACGTGTTTCCTCTGACTAAACTCCCAAGCAAAACAAGCCTTCCCGCAAAGCGGCAGTTGAGAAATGCTGGCCATACTTATGCTTGGAGCTCCTGTCTCTGGATCCACGTCGGTGACCCCGACTATGACTTCGGGAACGGCTGCGGTGGCGCCGGTGCCTCTCCCGTTCCCGAGACTTGGAACGGGATTTTCGCTTCTCGCGGGAAAGGGAACGGGAACGTCGGCGCCTCCGCTCTCGGGATCGCGATCTGCAGCAGGAAGATTGAAAAAAAAAATTCAGTTCAGCCACATCAAAGTGTTTTCTATTAAGAGTGACTGGATGACCTGTTTCTTTTCATATACAGTACACATATTATTTATGCCTGAGTTTTCCTCTAAGGAGGAGGAAATAAGTGCTTGCCTGTATTTTATCACACAAACAACTAAGTCAATGTTGTACCTTGAGTACCAAGGTAGCAAGTACATGGTCCTTGGTACTCAACTGCCTTGAAACTCATTGAATTTGCTATTCAATGCATTTTGACACGAAGTTTGGCCTGGTATTCATCATCTGCTTGGTACTCAACACAAAAGCTAGAACTTGACAGTGTCAAGTGTTGTTGTTTGGTACTCATCGCCCTTCCCGGAACCAATAAAGAAGTACTTGGGTACCACTGTATGAAGATATGGATGAAAAGGCCATCCTTAAGGTTCAATACCTTAAGTTCACAGAAATCGAGATTTTATTCTTTCCCCTTTATTCTCTTACAGCATTCAGCAAATTACAAATTAAATAAATAAATCGGTTAGACCGGGAAAAAAAACCAATTCAAATTAGTCGAGAACTATTGCTATCCTAAAACCCATATAGTTAAGAAATTGGTCACACAAAGCAATATAGTTCAGCATGAACATGAGATTGTGTATGTGTGTGTGGGAGTCCCAAACACTGTAGACAATCTCTGTTCTAAAGAATGCTGAAGATCATCATCAAGCAGAGTTCAGCAACTCAACGTTACTTCTATATATCAAAAGGCCATTGTAATTTATAAAAGGGGAACCTTAAGGGTGCCAACCCAATGTAGCTCAATTCAATGGCAACTTAATAGGCGAGTTCTAAAAAAGGGAGAAATAGTAAAAGATTAGGAAAGATTGGGGGACTTTCCTGCTTTTGTGTCTGGAGAAAAGGCACAAGCGGAGAGCCACCAAAAGCTATCAAGGAGCTCATCTGAAATGAAGGACCATCACCTCAATGTGTATATACATGCACACGTACCCTTCACTCAACACACATCCAAGCTCTCTTACCTTCTACGATCTCGGTTTCTTGATCCAGATCTAGAAAAAAAAAAGGAATAGCATTGTTTAAAAAGAAACAGCTGGAGACAGAATGTATAGTTATGAGGGTGTTCTTTTTTAAAAAAACCAGAAGGTAACATGCTGAAAAGGTTGAGAATGAATTTGGCGAAGGATGATAAAGAAAATTCTAAACAGTTGGGAAAGAGTTGTTTAATCAAAACTTTTCATCTTCTGTCAAGCAGCCCTCTTTATTCTACTTTGGACAGCTGTTTGAACTTTTACATTCTTCCTTCTACTTCCAAATTCTAATGATTTCAGAGGGCAAAAGAGCTCCAACATAGGTCTGGGCTGCCTGGGGACCAAACATAGCGCAGTTTCTATTGTGTTGTTTCTTTGAGATCAGCAGAGGACCTCTTATGCCACTATGTCAGGAAGCCCCACGCTTCTCCCTCTGCGATGCCTCACCGTTGTCCCACACGTTCTTCTCGCTCTCTTTCTTCTCTCCTTCTCAACCGGTCTTGATTCCTCTTCTCCTGTTTTTCAGCTACGGTTTTCTAGAATGAGACAAGGAACATTGTCAAATGTAACTGGGTTTCTACATCAAAAGGGATTCCCGCAGATAGCAAGGAGTAGTCATTCAAAGACAGTTGGTGACATCATCCTCTCCTATTAGGATGTCCCTATATACAAGAGTGGCCAAAATTGTGGAAACCTTTTGGGGAAAAGTGTATTTTTGAGGGTTGATGGCTAATAACACCACTTTTTTTTTTGGAGTTTCAAGATAATCCTATTCCACTGCTGGAATGGCCTGGGAATAGCCCAGACCTTAACCCGATTGAAAATCTATGGAGCCAACTGAAGAAACTTGTTCGCCAGAAGCGACCCAGCAATAAAACCCAGTTAATAGAAGCAATCCTTCAATCTTGGTTTCACATTGTAACAGCTGCAGAACTCAAAGACTTAGTTCACTCCATGGAAAGACGTTGTAAGGCCGTAATTCATGCTAAAGGTTATCCAACTAAGTATTAACTGACATGGTGATCATTTTTGTATATCTTGATTTTTCTACGTGTTTCACTTTTCTTCTTTATACTGTAACTGTTATTCTAATAGCAATTCCTTCCTAAAAGTTATTGCATTACATTCTTGATTAAATTATCTTTCCATTGATATATAATTTTATGGTACTACTCCTAAAAAAAAAGTGGTGTTATTAGCTAGTTTTAGAAAATACACTTTTCCCAAAAGGTTTCCACAATTTTGGCCATTACTGTGACACATTGAGCTTAAAAGCAGCAGCTAAAATCAGATGATTAGGGGGAAAAATCACAGCTATTTAAAAGTAGTTAAATATATAAAAAGCATTTAAGATTGTGATCTGACTGCATATCATTTTTTCAGTACATCGGGATATCAGTATGTCCTGATATATTTCTGATGTATTGGGTCCCATAATCTCAACAAGCATGCTCAATGTTCCCACCAGCAGCTTCCAGACCCCACAACCAATAAGAAAATTAGGAGAGAGCTGCAGAGATTAATCTGAAACAGGTCAACATATTACTATCAAGGCAGGAAAGTAGTGGGAGGGAAAAAAAATACCTATGTGGGAATAATTTGCCAAAATATCACATACTCAAAGCATCAAGAAAATGATCCTATGGAGCCACTCCTCAGTGTTTGAGGCACCAAGAAAACTCACAACACTAGACAATCAGAATCCTCTGCTAGAGACTAGCATTCTGATACCAACGTTAATGTAACCCTGATTAGTCTTTAATTTCTTTACCAGGAAAGAACACAATGCTTCTCACACTCAGCCCGCAGAGTCCAAGACTGGAGGCAAAGCAGTGACAGAAACATCAGCCACGCACTGATTTCACAGGTTTATTGCCTGACAAAGTGTTGGTTTTATATACAGTACCTTAAGTCACCCCTCAAAATGAGAAGTACCGGAAGTGTTTATTTAGAAGAATAGATAAGACTTCCCTGTTGATAATGACAAGTTTCTGGTTTCAACCTACGGATTTATCCCACGGACAAAGGCAATCATGAAATAGGAGGGCCAAATTCGTTAATTCTAATAAACAGGTCTGACTCGCACAGGCCTGTTAACTTGATGACAAGCATGGAACTACATAAAACATCTCACATCAATGAGGTCATTTCACACATACATTACAGTTTTAAGAATTTTACTTAGCGGAGAAAAATCAAGGTACACACCCGTGAACTTAATTGCGTGTGCGTAAAATTCTCATAACTTTGTAGATTTGTCTGACATGGGCTAGTCACCCATTGTAAGTTTTAAAGAAGAGGAGAAAGCTCAAACACTGATTTACCTAGATCCGTGATGGCGAACCTGTGGCACGCGTAGGCATATCAGTGGGCACGCGAGCTCAGCTCAGACACACATGTGCATGCCGGCCAGCTGATTTTCGGGTCTTCTTGGCCCACCAGAAGTAGGGAAACAGGCTGTTTCCTGCCTCCGGAGGGCCTGGGGGGGATGGGAAAGGCCCGTTTTTCTCTCTCACCTGGCTCCAGGGCCTCTCTAGGAGTCTGGGGAGGGCGAAAATGGCCTTCCCCACACCCCGGAGGTCCTCCAGAAACCGAAAATGGCCCGTTTGCCAACTAGAGAGGCCCTGGAGCCAGGTGAGTAAGAAAAACAGGCCTACCGAGCCATCACGTGCGAGGAATGGGAGGAGTCATGCGCGCATGCACAGGGCTCATAAAATTATGGGTGTGGGCACGCGCGACCCCCCCCCCCCTGGCATGCGATGGCAAAAAGGTTAGCCATCACTGACTTAGACCAATATTGTGTCTACCCAATTGTTAAAATGAAAACTGTCCAGTGATTTTAAGGCTCTTTTCACACAAGAGTACTTTACCCCTGAATAACTACAGCCCTTACCCGCAACTGGTCCAATTTCTCACGGATCTGAATGAAGCCCAAATGCAATTTGCCCCCAAAATGATCAGCAAGGCGACGGTCGTTGTCATGGAGACCAAGGTATGCGGAACAGACCTCACAAACACGCAGCTTCTGTTGCTGGAAACTGGATGCCGGCATAGAATTACGGTATTCCTCCTATTGAAGATCAGAAAGAGGTTAAAATTAAAACTCCCATCGCTCTCCTTTCTGTCTTCCTTCTCCCCACCTTAGCCAACGACTCATCCTTACCTTATCTAATTGCAACACGTCGCAAATAATACTAGTGACACTAATCTAATCTAGGAAGCAGCGTTAAGTCAAAAAGAAGATAAACGTTACAATTTCCTTCTCCATTTTTCGAGAGAGATAATAAACTCGTTTTGCTTGGCCAGTTATATCCTAGGCTTCCTTGAGCTAAACAAAGCAGTAAATCCAAGCAGTAAATCTGCATTATTCAGTTCAGAAAGAACAAACCTCCGCTTCTTTCTTCTTTGCACGGACTTTGTCCACTTCCATCAGGATCTTCTGGGATTCATCCACATTCCCTTCAGCTCCTAACTGCTCAGCTTTAGCCAGAAGCTTCCCAATGTCTTCGTTGAGTTCGTGTACTTTCTCTGCCTAAAGAACGGACACGGGTTTGGGGTCATTTATTTGATTGAAGGAAATCTATGTGACTCACTCTCAGTGATGCCAGGTAGCTTACGTAGATTAAAAACTCAATATAAAGCAATAAACAAGCAATAACTCATCAAGGAATAGATTTCCAGAGGAAAAAACTTCCAAGACGACAGGAACCGTTTGCACCACTCAGGTGATCCCGAGGACACAGATAAACCTCCAAGTGCTTCAACGACCAGGGTGGATAAAAATCGATGATTTGTTTGATTTAAATTGGATTTTTTTGATTTTTATCGAATTTATTTTAATAAAATGCTTTTGGAGTAAAAATCTATCTAAACATAGCTTTCTATTTAAGATACATTAATAATTTAGTTTATTCAGCATGAAATGGAGCTTAGTTATGTAGCATGAAGCTGTATATTCTGCAATATTGGGACTTGTCGGTGAGTCAAGTCCCAATACTGGACTTGATATATGCCATTCTTAAACCTGGAATGCTATGCCAGGGGATCCATATCAAAATAATAGGTAGGTCAAAGACATAAAATCAAATCAAACCAATTTTTAGTTGAAGTTGAACAAAAATCCAACTAATTCATCTCAAATGTGATTCATAGGATCACACCCCAGTGGGGCCAATAATAATTTTCCTCTTCTGTCACATTCAAGAGCTTGATCCAACTGCAACTTTGAAAGGACTCAGGGAAGCATCATGCATCCCACGTGGAAGGAGTTTTATTTTTTTAAAGTTCCAGCATGAAACAGGTTTAAGAGAAACCACGTTCATTTTTAATCTCCCGGTTCAACCACTCCATCTTTGGTTTTGTAATGGATTTTAGCACTGGGAGAAAGCCGTGAGGCAAAAGTAACTAGTAAAAGAACCCATTATTATATAATTTAAAAACACACGTTTGGTTTATTTATTTAGCATGCGAAGCATGAATAGAACAGATAAGCAATTCTCTACACAATCTCTTGGATAAACTAATGTTATCCCCAATGTAAATACTGAACATGCAGCTATGCTCTTTAATTGACCTTTAAATCTAGAGTCTATCTTTCTAAAGGAATTTCAAAGGAGCTTGAAGAGGGACTTCATGCTTACATCATCTGTGATATTTCCAGCTCTTAGTTATCTGAGGTAACATAGATGGGTTAGTCACCCATTGGCCTAGATTGCTAGTCACCCAGTGGCCTAGATTGCCATTGAAGCAATGCATGCACCTACAGGATCCCTAAGACCACCTAGGTGGGTTTTGCCCAGTCAACTGTATAGACAACCACCAGAAGAAGCCTTACGCAAGAGCCAGTTAAGGGACTGTGAATTTCAAGACTCTCGCCATTTCACCAAGAGCCCAACTGCACCACAGAAATACCTTTGCAGCCACTTCAGCGCTGATCTCCTCTTGGGTTTCTGCAAGTCGTTTTTTAGCCAGTTCTGTTCTTCTATCGCACTCAGCAATGAAAGATTCCAAGTGGTCCATTGCCTGATTGTATAGAAACGGACAGTGCTAATGTTAGAAAGCCATTCTTTACACGTCCTTATTTCAGTAATAAAAATCAAGGGATGAAGGCAGCATGAAAGGCCCATCTGAAATTGATTCTCTTCAATGCAGAGCCTTATTTCTCTTTACTTCTTGTTGTCACTTCAAAAAAAGATAATTAAAGAGATGGAAATAAGAGATTTTCTTCTGAAGAACGGAAAATGTTACTTACAAAACTTTTCCTCACAGCCAAACCTAACAATGTTGCAGCACCATTGTCACAACTTTATAATACCGGTTAAGTGTTCATTGAACACAGCAACAATAGAAAGGCAAATACACTTAGGAAAAAAATTTAGCTTTTAAATCATGAAGGATTTAGACACTCTCCAAAGTTGACACAGATAACCAAGTTTTTAAATCATAGTACAGTATTTGGAGAGTCTGAATTTAGGAGACGAATGAATTACCGGATCAATAATCTCCACTCTTCTGTGAAACCGATTCACACAGAACAAAAACACTTCTAGTTATCAATACCTACCCTGACATATGCTAGAAGGTACCATATTTTTCGGACTATAAGACCCACCAAGATTTCAAAGAGGTAAACCCAGGACCACTCTGCAGGCCTCCCAAACGTCCCGTTTTTGTGAAAAACAGCCCTGGTTTTGGCAAAAACGGGACTCATGGGGCGGAGTTTCAGGAGGCCAAAAATGGCTGTATTCAGTGTATATGACGCACCTTCCACCCTCTTTGAGAGGGGGAAAAAGTGCATGTTATACTCCGAAAAGTACGATAACCTGTTAGAGCTCTGTTATACCAAAAAGTATGAGCCTGTGACAAGCACATCTTTACTCTGCAGAAAAGCCCTTGAAGCTTCCTAGCATAATTTATTTATTTATTTGGAAATTTAAATTGCCACCGATTTGCACACGGCAACAAGAATATTATATATATATATATATATATATATATATGTATATGTATATGTATATGTATATGTATATATATATATATATGTATATATATATATATATGTATGTATGTATGTATGTATGTATGTATGTATGTATATATATATATATATATTTGTTTTCTCAGGTTTTCGCGGGTGTTTGTATGTAGGTCTTTGGTTATTCGGGTCTTCTCCCACGTAAAATTGGAAGTGTCTTGGCGACGTTTCGACGAAGTCTCATTCGTCATCTTCAGGCTGGTGTTCTCGGCTTCGTGCTTCCAGGAGCTCCTGGAAGCACGAAGCCAAGAACACCAGCCTGAAGATGACGAATGAGACTTCGTCGAAACGTCGCCAAGACACTTCCAATTTTACGTGGGAGAAGACCCGAATAACCAAAGACCTACATATATATATATATATATATATAAAATATAAAAAAATATATAAAAACAGTAAAACTAATAAAATAATAAAATAACATAATAAAATAAACCCCGCCCCGGGCGGCAACATATCACACGAGCCATTTAATGGGCTCCATCCCGCTCTGTGTTCCCCAGAGTTTAGTCATAAATGACTACTTTTTTTATTCATCTCATTACAATAAAGTGTGTAACATTAAGTAACAATCTTACAGCCGCAGAGCTGCCTAGCTATGAACCTGCTAAGTGTTTTGCACAGGCGACAACAGCACTTATGCCTACTGCAATAATGGTACGTAAAACGGCTGCCCGTCCTTGTATCTGTTTATTATTATCAAAATGGAGAGCACTTACATCCAGCTCAAAGAACAGGTCCTTCTCTTTACTTGCAATCTCATAATCTGCTCTCAGGGCCAAATCATGAATCTTTGTACACTCTCCAAGGTCCATACGCTATTGAAGGGGGAAAAAAAAAAGGATAGGAGACAATATTATTTGAAAATCCAGCGTATCACCACATGCAAAAGATACGACCACTAGTGATTAGCAAAAGAATCAATTATAATCAGCTGCTCAATTTGTTTCCTATTCCAAAGGGCATCGTGCAGAATGGATATTCCACTACATAATAGCCATAAATATATTGGGAAGTCTCAATACTGATGAAAAGTTTTTCCTACACAAACTAGGGGACTGTAATTGCAAGTAAAATGCAGGATCATAGAACACAATAATTTTGTAAGAGTTCCTTTGGGATGTATACTTCTCATTTTAGATCATCTAATTAGAGTACTGGATGATATATACAACCACTTTTGAAAATGACCCCAAAACTTCATGTGACCCAAACAAACAGCATCATATTACAAAGGGCTGCATATCGCTTCTGGGTTGCAACTCACTTGATATGTTATGATTTGAGCAGCAGCAAGTTATTTTTTTTACATTTCCTCAAATTGTGACGGCCTCGTTATACTTTTATTGCCTTTTAAAATGTTTTAATATTATCATACCACATTTGATTACCTTTGTAATAAGTAACTTAAACATTTTAAAGTTAGCACTTTAAAGTATGAAAGCTAAATAACACTGAAAATGTTTAAAAGTTCATATTTCTCAGGATATCAGAGCTTGCAATGCGGCATCTATTCTTTTTTTTCCCCTGTTTTGATTTAGGCCCAGTTGTGGAGAGCATACTCCAGGTGTGAAACCAATTGCTTCTTCCAACTTTGTGCCCTCCAGAAATTATCGCCTTGAGTCCTATACAGGCAATCCTCAATTTACAACAGTTTGGGTTTTTTGTTTTGTTTTTTTAAATTTGATTTATATGCCGCCCTTCTCCGAAGACTCAGGGCGGCTTACAATGTGCTCAGCAATAGCCTTCATCCTTTTGTATATTTATACAAAGTCAGCTTATTGCCCCCACAAACTGGGTCCTCATTTCACCTACCTTAGAAAGGATGGAAGGCTGAGTCAACCTTGAGCCTTGGCGAGATTCGAACCCTGCAGTAATTGCAGGCAGCTGGTCTTAATAAGCTTAATAACAGGGTGCCTTAAACCCCTGTACTACCAAGGCTCTTGGTAGGTTTAGTGACCATTCAAGGTTACAGCCCTGGGGTAAAAAGTGACATGGCTGTTTTTTCACACTTAGGACTGTTGTAGCATCTGCATGGTCATGTGATCAAAATTCGGACACTTGGCAATTGGTTTTTATTTTATGACGTCTGCAGTGTCCTGGGGTCATGTGATCCCCCTTTTTTGAGACCCTTCTGACAAACTAACTCAATGGGGAAACCGTATTCACTTAACTGTGTCAAGAAACGGGACAAAACTCAACTGTCCCACTTAGCAACAGCGGGCTCAATTGTGGTCGTAAGTCGAGGACTACCTGTCCCTCTGTCCATCATGGCCACTAGCCACAACAACTGGGAAACCTGGGGAGTGGCAATTCAATATTGCGAAGGGAGCAGGCTGAGGAATGCTGACATAAAACAGTGACCAAGACGAGTGCGGTGAGGAGAAAGACAACTTACCGTCCCTGCTAAAATATCATGAGGGCAACAGTCCAGAAGGTGGCTCTTGCAGACGCGTTCATCTGTAAACTTCACCCTTTGTCTGGTTTCATCTCCTGAAATTCATTTTTGGTTATAAATATGAAATATTGTTACATGTCGACGAAGCACGGTAAATTACGGTACGTTTTATTTCGCCTCATTATGCAGATAAAAATCATTCACGAACCCCAGAACTGATCGGAAAATTATAAAAGTGTTAAGTTATAGATTTTTTTCTTTCATTCACAGCTGAGAATCAAATTATGCACAGCATTTCATATCACGTGCACCACTAAGTATGGTGCTGACCATAATTACATCAACAGTCACAATATTTACATTAAAAAAAACACACACAAAATCTTGGGTCCAGACCACGGAAGATCTTTTCTACAGAGAAAACAAAGGTTCGGAAAACCAAAACCCATTCTAGCTGAAGGCCGTGAATCACACCCAGAAGTTTTACTAGGTAGCCATTTATGAATCAAGTGTCTTTTTATTAAATACTATGATTCATATGTATTAACACACATTGAATGTCTAAAGGCTACCGGACTTTTCTTTAAAAAGTGATAATTCTCTTATGCCTCCCTTTTCCCACCCTCATTTGGGAGCCATTTAAAACAAGCAAAAAAAAAAAAAAATTAGTTGATACACACTGCGAGCTCCAACACATACAATACCCATCTGCATTCTTCAAGACCTCAGCTGCAGAATTTTATGCCCGCTGTTGAAAAGTTTTAAAGGAAAAGTTTTCTTGCCCAAACCTGCAGTAAGGAAGTCAGGGGAATGATACATAAAAAGTAAAGGCAAAGTGGTAATGGTATGTGACAATTGTTCTTAAAAAGCTAGTCTGTGTATGACTATAGATCAGGATTTGCAAGCATCCGGTTGTGTCTACTGAAAATGTTTTTTTCTCTCTCTCTTTCCTTCTTTTCTAAACTATACTTTTAAAATTACTTGTGAAAAAAAGCAGCAAACACTTTTTTTTGTTATAACAGCTTTAAAAATTGGTTGTGACTCACGGCTCGATGAACATGAGGCTTTTCTGCAACTCCCTTGCAGATTGATGTAGGCAGGCAAAGATACACTGAACCTTTATAAATAAAATAGAGGGGCCACAATTGTTCAGTTTGTATGAAATAAAAATATGGGAAGCAATTAAAAAAAAACAACTCAAATTACACAAAGAAAGAACGAGCACTTTATTCATTTACGAAACCAAGTGCAAAAAGTTATCTGTAGGGTTTTGCAAAGGTGCCAGAGAAGCAGATACAAACTTTGTCAGGAATGGACAGCTTTTCAAGGGAAATATATATATATATATATTTTTTTCCCGGGGCACATACTAAAGCCCTGTTTCAGAACATGCAGAACAGGCCTACATTCGTGTTTTTTTTACACACGAAACCTTACGTCTACAGGCGAGTCTACAAAAGAAAAGCCTCACCAGGTAAAACCAGAAAAGTCGGCCTTTCAACTCATGACGCAGAGTGCCAGCCGACGTATCTGGGGTGTAAAGCCTTATGTCTTATAGGCAGCTTCAATTGTCCAAGTTATAAAAAAATTGGTGTTAATATGTATTCCCTGTCAATGCTTTCCAGAAAGCCCTATAAACGTACAGCATACACCAAATCCCATGTTATTTCCAAAGCCTGATTGTCCCCTTCATACCATCTGTACCAATGTTTTATATCACTGAGCAGATGTTTCCAGGCATCAGATGTTACATCAAGAACCCCACCACCTGCTTGAGCAGGTAGCCGGACTCAGGTAGCAAGAAGATGGGATGACGCAGGTGTCAGGGACTTGTCTATCCTGCTTGAGCACCTGTCACCAGGAGCTGAGCTGAAAACCATTTTGCCACCCATGTTACTAGGACCAATGCTACCTACGCTGGCCAGGCTGCCGTTTTGCCAAACCGGCCTGACTGGTTTGCCATTCAAAAGCTGGCTTTGTTTTGCTCTCCTGTTTAGTTTCCTTTTGCTAAAGATGGCCTGCGTAACCCAAACAAGAACTTTTGCCAAAGGCTAAAGTCCATTTCTGGGCATTTTGTTGTTGCCACAATGCCTGTTGGAAAGCGCATCAGAAGAGGACCAAATCAGCAGCTCTCCCTGATTTTTCCTCCCCCTCCCAACATTTCACCATTCTGAAGTACAGGCAGTCCTCGGCCTACAACCATTTGCTTAGTGACTGTTCGAAGTCACAATGGCCCTTACAACTCAGAACCATTTTTTCATACTTATGACCCTTCCAGCATCCCAGGGGTAACATGATCAAAATTTGGACGCTTGGCAACTGGTTCATATTTATGACAGTTGCCATGTCCCGGGATCCCCTTTTGCGACCTTCTGACAAGCAAAGTCAATGGGGAAGCCAGATTCACTTAACAACCATGCTGCTTCACGATTCACTTTAAGGAGCACGGCAGGAAAGTTTGCAAAATAGGGTAGACCCTTATTTTAACAACTGTCTTGCTTAGCAATGGAAATGTTGCGCTCCATTGTGATCGTTAAGTCGAGGACTAGCCGTATAGACTACCTCTGGATTTGGAAGCTCTGCTTAAGCCATCATACGTGCTTTTCGCCGTGCCCTCAAAACTTTTTTATTTCACCAAGCTGGGCTGGCGTAACCCCCCCCCCCTTTAGATATTTTTAATTGTAAATGGATTTTAGTCGGGAGGTTTTAAATTTTGGGCCAAAACTTGTTTAATTCTTTTAAAATTTTAAATTTTGTATTGGGATGTTTTTTATTCTAGGCTATGCACCGCCCTGAGTCCAGCAGGAGAAGGGCGGTATAGAAATTTAATAAATTAAATAAATAAATAAATGCTTAATACCACCAACTCAAGCAGAAGGGACCTTCCTCCTTTCAAGTGACATTCCCCTACTACAGCAACTAGGGGCCTTTATTGATGGGTGGGTGGGTGGACGGATTACATTTTTATACCACCCATCTTTCCTATAAGGTGACCCCGGGCAGCTTTTCCTATTTTTCCTATTCCCAAAGCCATCATCATCATCATCATCATCATCATTATCATTATTATCATTATTATTATTTCTTGGATTTAAGATAGCTGGGTATAGATTAAACCCCAGGCTGGCATTTTAGGGGGGGGGGGGTTTGTCCCCAGGCAGAACCAACCCAAGGGCTCCAAGCCAGGTAACAGTAACAGAGTTGGAAGGGACCTTGGAGGTCATCTAGTCCCAACCCCCTGCTCATGCAGGAGACCTGGGATTCAAACCGCTGAACTGCCGACCTTTCTGATTGACAAGCTCAGTGTCTTAGCCACTGAGCCACCTAGTCAGGAGATATATATTTGTTTTCGTAGATTTTCACGGGTACAGGTATGCAAGTCTTGGCGTATTCGGGTCTTTTCCCGTGTAAGATTGAGAGTATCTTGGCAACGTTTTGACGAGGTCTCACTTGTCATCTTCAGGCTGGTGTCTTCGGCTTCGTGTTTGTGCGAGCAAAAAAGAAAAGAAAAAAGCACAAGCATGAAGCTGAAGACACCAGCCTGAAGATGACAAGTGAGACCTCGTCAAAACGTTGCCAAGATACTCTCAATCTTACACGGGAAAAGACCCGAATACGCCAAGACTTGCCTATATCTATATGTATATATGTGTATGTATATGTATATATAATGTACACATACATATATAATGTACACATACACACATATATAATGTACATATTATATAATAAATTATATAATAAATTTAATAAATAAATATACATACATATATATATAATTTATAGATATATATATATATTTATCCTATATAAAATCATGAAGCGAAAGTAAATAAATAAAATAAATGGCCTTTCTATTATTATTATTACTATTACTATTATTATTATTTTAAAAAAGGGAAGCTCTTGGGCGCTCATCCTCCTCCACACAGCCTATCCCCGAATGCCTTCAGGGATTCACCCTCAGGGGAACCCCAAAATCAACATGGCAGGGGTGTTATTATTTGGGGTGGGGGGATCCGTCCCTGTCAAGGGGCGGAAACACCACGTCGGGCCAAGCAGGGAAGCCCAGCAAAGGCGGACGGGGACTTGGGGGGACGGCTACGGGGGATACGTCGGGCGAACGCGAAGCGAAGGGCGACGAAAAGGAGGCGAGGCGGCGGCGGCGGGTCGCCTCATCCAGGCCTCGCCTCGAAAGCGTCCACGCCTGGCCCGGAGGGCGCGGCCTTCCTTCCTTCCTTCTTTGCTTTTGCTCTCCTTCATTCCTTCCTTCCTGCAGGCCCCCGCCTCGCCCGCCCAAACTCACCGTCCCGGGCTGTGCCCATCAGCTGGTCGAGCAGCGCTCGCATCTGGGCCTGGGCCGACATGGCGGCGGCAATGGCGGCGGCGGCGGCTGAGGCGAAGGGACTCGCGTCTCCTTGGAAACGGCGGGAAAGGGGGGGGAAGAGAGAGGGAGGGAGGGAGGCCCGTCGCGAGCCTGCCCCGGGCGCGAGCGGCTATTAACGGCCTCCTGGCGTCGCCTGCCCGCCGCAAAGCACGACGGGAGAGGGAAAAAAAAAAAGAGGGCGGAGCGAGCAGCAGAGGGGACGCGAGAGAAAGGAGCAGGAAGACGACGGCGACGTCACCGCGCTCGTCCGCTTCCGCTCCCGGCCAGCCAAAGGCACGAGGATTCCTGGAGGCAAAGATGGCGGCCTCCCTTCCGGCAGAGGGCTTTCGGGAGTTGTAGTTTCGGGTTGACTGAATTGACGTTCAGACATCTTAGATGAGTGTTTCTCAACTTTGGTAGCTTGAAGTTGGGTGGACTTCAACTCCCAGAATCCCCCAGCCAGCGCAGCTGAAGTCCACCCATCTTCAAGCTTCCAAGGTTGATAAACACTGTCTTACATGGAGGGTCTTCAAACTTGACAGCTTTTAAGACTTGTGGACTTCAACTTCCAGAATTCCTGAGCTCATGTGACCGGAGGAGGAATTCTGGGCATTGAAGTCCACAAGTCTTAAAAGCTGTCAAATTTGAAGACCCCTGTCTTAGATGAATTATTATTATTATTATTATTATTATTATTATTATTATTATTATTATTTTAAAATCTTAAATTTGGAGAAAATTTGGAGGCTTCATGTTAAAACCACTGTCTTCCAAACCACCTAGGTGGCTCAGTGGCTAAGATGCTGAGCTTGTCGATCAGAAAGGCCGGTGGTTCGAATCCCTAATATAGGTCTCTAATATAGATTTCTGCAGGGGGTTGGACTAGATGACCTCCAAGGTCCCTTCCCACTCTGTTACGGTTACCTCTGAAGGCATATAGTGCTGACCAACCTCATAAATCATAGTAAACGCAAACCATAGTTAAGGTCATGTTGGAATCCTGCATCCAGTTTTGGTCGCCATGATGTAAAAAAAAAAAGATGCGGAGACTCTAGAATGAGTGCAGAGAAGAGCAACAATGATGATTAGGGGACTGGAGGCTAAAACATGTGAAGAACAGTTGCAGGAACTGGGTATGTCTAGTTTAATGAAAAGATGGACCAGGGGAGACATGGTAGCAGTATTCCAATATCTCAGGGGATGCCACAAAGAAGAGGGAGTCAGGATATTCTCCAAAGCACCTGAGGGTAGGACAAGAAGCAACTGGTGGAAACTGATCAACAACCAAGAACTAAGGAGAAATTTCCTGACAGCGAGAACAATTCATCAGTGGAACAACTTGCCTCCAGAAGTTGTGAATGCTCCAACACTGGAAGTTTTTAAGAAGATGTTGGTCAACCATTTGTCTGAAGTGGTGTAGGGTTTCCCTACCTCAGCAGGGGGTTAGACTAGAAGACCTCCAAGGTCCCTTCCAACTCTGTTTATTCTATTCTATTCTGACTTGGCCAGAATTGTGCAGTACGAATGCAACCAAGAATCGGCTTCTTGGTTTAATTTCATGAAACACGTGTAACATTTGCTGGAAGAAGCTGGAAGCTATGGTTGGTTTTAAAATTTGATACGGATTTTAAATTGATAAGTTTTAAATTACGGGCCAAATTCATTTAATTATTTTAAATCTATTTTTAACTTTATGTATAAATGTTTTTTATCTTGGCTGTTCACCGCCCTGAGTCCGAAAGGAGAAGGGCGGTATAGAAGTTTGAAAAAATAAAATAAATAAATAATAAATAAAGATAGATTTTAATTCTATTTGATAGCAAAGGAAATGGCAGACCACCCAAAGCGATGGGTCCACTCGAGTTGCGCTAAGACAAGTAGTCCTCGATTTACAGCAGTTCATTTGGTGACTGTTCGGAGTTACAATGGCACTGAAAAAAGTGACTTACGACCATTTTCCACACTGATGACCATTGCAGCATTCCCCACGATCACGCAATCAAAATTCAGATGTTGGCAATTGACTTGTATTTATGACCGTTGCATGTGATCCCCTTTTGCGACCTTCTGAAAAACAAAGTCAATGTGGAAGCCAGATTCATTGAATAACCGTGTTACTAACTTAACAAACTGCACCTATTCACTTAACAACTCTAGCAAGAAAAGTTGTAAAACGGGGCAAAACTCACTTAGCAAATGTCTCACTTAGCAACAAAAATTTAAGGCTCCATTGTCGTAAGTCGAGGACTGCCGGTAAATTTCTGCTTGCTGGATTCATGCTAGGATCAACTAAACCCATATCTTACAATGTGTAGCTCTGATCTTAGACAGCAGAGGTCACTAAGCATTTAGAAGACAAATTAAGAATATTTTAAGAAATAATTGGATTGGGTAAAATGAGAAAGGATTAAGATGCGCTTTATAAATATATATTTGAATAAGTGGAAATATATTGTTAAAATGTTTTGAGAAATATATTTAATGATTGAAATTGAATGTAAAACTGAATGAAATTGAAATGATAAAAATGATGTAAATGTTATACTTGCAAGAAGTAGAAAAAAATATATTGGTAAAAGTAAAAAAGACAAGAGATTAGAAAAGTGTTTGAGTAAAGACTTGAAGGAAAAAAGATAATAAGATGAAATACAGTATATTGTTAATAATTAAAAAGATAAGGGATCGTGGCTGCCTGAACTCCACAATGGAAAATATTAAACTGAAAATGAATACAGCAATAGAGAGAGATGAAGGAATTGGAGGGGAGTAGGAAGGAAAGAGAGAGATGGAAGAGTAAGGAGGAAGGAAGGGAAGGGAAAGCAGAGTAGGAGAGAGGGTAAGACAAGGGGGAAGAGAGGAGGAGAAGGAGAAGGGAAGGGGAAGTAGAGAAGAAAAGAAGAAAAGAAGAAGGTGGAGAAAGAAAGTTGGAAGGAGAAGAGGGAAAGGCTAGGTTCGAGGAGAAAGATTGCTGTACAATAAAAAAAAAGAAGATGAAGTGGAAGAAAGGCAGCTCTGAACAAACAAATATAAATATACTAGGAAAAAGAATGAATTGTTAAAGAATAAAAGAGGATAAATATATACAACTAGCAAAGTTAGAACTTAGGGATAAATGAAGAAGGTGCTTATATATGCAAGTATAGAAATACTGAGGTATATCCAAACAAAAAAGGAAAGGGGGGAAGACAATATTGACAAAAATTGTAATTGAGTAAAATATATTTGAATTTGACTAATTGTATAAGATAAGAAATGACCAACACTGTTCAAAAAAAAAAAAAAGAGAAAGATATGGGTGAAGGTGGGAGAGGAGAAAAGAAAAAAACCAATAAAACTTGTTTTTTTTTAAAAAAAGAGGTCACTAAGCATTTACGATGTTCCAAGACTCATTTAGCCAGCTTATTACACTTATTACAGCATAAACTTTCTGCAAACTGTCAAAAGTCCCCGCTGGAGGTTGTGGAAAATCATTTGCAGTTTACAAAAATCTAAGGTAGCCTTCTCTAACCCAGAGTTTCCCAGATCAGCACCTCTTAACAGGGGTGAAATCTACTTACCTTCCTTACTGTTTTGGAAGTGCATGCGCGCACATCACGGGCCCGCGCACACCAGTA
Source organism: Pantherophis guttatus (assembly GCF_059756535.1). Classification (NCBI taxonomy): domain Eukaryota; kingdom Metazoa; phylum Chordata; class Lepidosauria; order Squamata; family Colubridae; genus Pantherophis; species Pantherophis guttatus. The sequence continues at coordinate 10,464,621 of NC_142076.1, read as the reverse complement.
CATGCGCAAAACCTGCACATGCGCAGAAGGTAAAAAAAATGACTTCCTGGTTAAAACCAGGAAGTAATGACACCCAGGTGGCGATTGCTACCGGATCGCTGAACCACAGGGAAAAATGGCTATCGGATCGGGCGATCCGGTCCGATTCAGGAGCATTTCACCCCTGCTCTTAACTAAGATGAACCTGGAACAGGGGCAGGTTCTATTTACCTTTACTACCGGTTCACAATGTGATGTGTGCATGCGCAGATCGCCGATGATGACATCGGTGGGCAGGGGCGGTGGGCGGGGCCTCCCACCGGTTTTACTACCGGTTCTTGCGAACCGGTCTGAACCAGGGGCAACCCACCACTGACCTGGAACTATGGACCCAAGTGATTGGGGATCAGTGTTGGTATTCACGTGAACCGGTAGTGGCGGCTGCGGGAGGCTCCGCCCACCTGCCCAGATGTCATCATGTCCCATTTTTGAGACTCTGTATGCGCGGAAGGCGCATGCGGTCACATTTGCAAGCCGGTAGTGAAGATAAGTGAATACCACCCCTGTTGGGGATGATGGAGACTAATCTAATTGGTGATCAAGAGACTGAAATAATGAAATCTTGAAAGGGGAGAGTGAAGATAGATAAATGTATTAATAGTAAGCAAGAAATATGGGGCGAATGTTATAATAAATGAATAATGTGGGGAGAATGTTATAGCAAATGAATGGAAAATATCAAGAAATGATGAAGATTGGAGGAGTAAGAAGAAGAAGTCACAAGAGATGTACCTAGATGATACACTGAATGATTGATTATGTGTTGTATGTTTGTTTGTATATAAAATAAAATAAAAAAGAAAGAAATGGGGGACGGAGTCTCAGATTCTTAACCTGGATTTTTGGAACAGAATCTTCTGCCACTAATTTTTCAATGTAGGAATATGAGTCACAAATTAGACCCAGTGATATTTTTAACGGACTATATATTTTTTTTTGTCTCGGTCATGCAGTTATTCTCTTAAGCAACTAAGCATGTAATTGTGCTAGACAGAGGGAGTATGGTGGTCCGAATGAAGATGCAGTGGTTTCTCTGATTCAGTTTGGTGAACCAATGGACAGTGAAACAGAAAGGAGCGAGCAACTTCTGAGTCAGAAAAAGTCATCTGCCCAAGACTTTATACATAAAGAACAGTTGCTGGAATTGGATAAAAAGGACTAGAGGTGACATGATAGCAATGTTCCGATATGTCAGGGGCTGCCCCAAAGAAGAGGGAGTCAAGCTATTCTCCAAAGCACTTGAAGGCAGGACAAGAAGCAACGGGTGGAAACTCATCAAGGAGAGAAGCAACCTAGAACTAAGCAGAAATTTCCTGACAGTGAGAACAATGAATCAATGGAACAACTTGCCTCCAGAAGTTGACGGTGTTCCATCACTGGAGGTTTTTAAGAAGAGATTGGACAGCCATTTGTCTGAAGTGGTGTAGGGTTTCCTGCCTGAGCAGGGGGTTGGACTAGAAGACCTCCAAGGTTCCTTCCAACTCTGTTATTCTATTCTATTCTATTCTATTCTATTCTATTCTATTCTATTCTATTCTATTCTATTCTATTCTATTCTATTCTATTCTATTCTATTCTATTCTATTCCTAGACTGACTGCATCTACCATTGAGATGGAACTCTGGATCTTAGGACAGCCTTTCCAAGCTAGTTGCCTTCTGAATTGTATGGATTTCAGCTGTAGAATTTCTCCACCAGCTTGCTTGTTGTTACTCAGTTACATTTTTTGCCCAAAATTTCCTTTTTCCATTTTTTTGATCGTGTCTTAACATTTCTATGCTTATTTGTATAAACAACATCTTTATTCGCCCTCAAATTCTAATTCAATTTTTCTCCTTGTCCATCTCATCTCGGGGGCCCCCCAAAAATAGCAATCAGGGTGGAGTGAGGGACTTTTACTTGCACCCTAAATATGAACTTGGCTTCTTCTTCTCTCGGCCTCCATGCCAGAAAAAATCAATAGCTCCAATATGTTAGCACTCCAAACGAGCTCCAATATTACACGGCCATTAACCACACAAGCACTTAGTTATCTTCTGCCCATTAGACGGAACACCAGGTTGTAGCTTTCTACATGCTTGTATTCACCGGCGTTCTAAAAAAACAAACAAAAAAAAACACAAGGCCATCACAAGTGCCGGTGACTCTGAGCTGAGTAACGGAGGATGAAATGTGTCGTCCATTTTTTTATTTAGACCTTTGAGTCTGCTGCTGTATCGGAGCACAAGGAAGGCTGAGCGTCGAAGAATCGATGCTTTCGAACTGGGATGTTGGAATCCCTTGGACCGCAAGGAGATCCAATCAGCTGATCCTAAAGGAATTCAATCCCAACTGTCCTTTGGAGGATAGACACTGAAGCTCAAGTACTTTGACCATGTAATGAGCAGCGGTGGGTTTCAGAAATGTTTACCACTGGTTCGTCCCGCGCGTGCCTTCTGCGCATGCCCCCAGCCTCAAAAACGTGCCTAAATAGGACAGCATAGAGCAGCAGTCACCAACTAGTGGTCCGCGGACCACTGGTGATCCACAAGAAAATTTTGGTGGTCCGCAGAAAAATTACTTGCATTTTTTATATTGCACTAAATCAGGGGTCGGATACGTGCAATGAAAGTGTGTGTTGCTGCAGAGAGTCTCCCCCTTCGGGGTCTTTTTGTGTGAGTCAGAGGGGGGCAGAAATTCCGACTTGGGGTCTGCTTCAGCCTCCTGGTGTGGGGCTTTGGGCGAAGCACCACTGGTGGCGAAGAGCCAGAGAGCCTCGTTCCAGTGGGACTGCATTATCGCCTAAAACTGGCTGACTATCTCAACCCATTGAGCCTCCAGGCGCCAGTACCTGGCCTTGCACTCCCACAGGTCTTCCCTCTGCTTGGAAAGCCTATGCTCCTAGTCCTCAGTGAGGTGCTTCTGCTGAGCCTCTTCTCGGTCAGATCCAATTTAAACTGAGCTCTTTTGCCAACTCTTTCTCGTGGTGGCTACTTAGCTCCAGCAACTGCTTCCTGTTGGGGCCCTAAGGAGCCTGGGTGAGCAGGCACGGAGTGGCTGGGAGGGGAGGGGCAAGTAGAGGCTGGTGAGGCACCCCTTGACATGAGTGGCATTGAGTTGGCCACGCCCACCCAGTCACATGACCACCAACCACACCCACCCAGCCGGTCATTAGGCAGATCATATTAGTGGTCCACGGGATTTCAAATTATGAATTTAGTGGTCCCTGAGGGCCGAAAGGTTGGGGACCCTTGGCATAGAGCAGAGCTGGGTGGGCGGGCCCACCCATGATTTCCGCTACCAGTTCGGGCGAACCGATCCTAACCGGCTGAATAGCACCTCTGGATATGAGACGAGAGGACTCCTTGGAGAAGACCCTGATGTTGGGAATGATGGAAGGCCAAAGGAGAAGGGGACGGCAGAGGCTGAGAGAGTTAGATAATGTCATTGTTGCAATGAACATGGGATTGGGCAGGGGCAGTGGAGGATAGGGAGGCCTGGCGTGCTATGGTGTCATGAAGCGTCGGACACAACTTGGCGACTGCACAATAGCAACAACTGAATCAGTGTTGACTCCTGGCCCCTGCCTAGAAAAGTCTCAGCAATTTGGGCAAGATTTTCGGAAATGGTTTGCTGTTATTTGCTTTGTAGGATGGAGAGAGAGGGATGCTCCAGGCCCTATCATCATCATCATCATCATCATCATCATCATCATCACCACTTTATTGTCATTTTACGTGTATACACAGTATACCCATACAACGAAATTCACTTAACACCCATAGACCAGGTCCAACACACATAACAATCTCCAAACGCACTCCCACCCACCACAGATTCCTCACCCCTCAGCCACCCAAACATCACACAACAGACCAAGTAATGCTGTCCAACTGATGGTGGCCCTTTAGTTCATTGTTGAGTGCAATTATAGCTCTGGGATAAAAACTATTCAGAAAACGTGTGGTCTGAGTTTTAATTGTTCTGTATCTTCTGCCAGAAGGCAACAGTCCAAAAAGATTGTAAGCAGGATGGGAAGAGTCTCTGAGAATGTTATGCAACTTTCTCAAACAGCGAGATTTCGAAGATGTCGTCCAGGGCTGGTAGCTGGAGCTGATATTCTGGGCAGTTTTAATGATTCTCTGTAGAGCTTTTTTGTCCGCTGCAGAGCTGCTCCCATACCATGCAAGAATGCCGTATGTCCGGACACTCTCAATGGTGCTGGGATAGTAGGACAGAAGTAGATGCTGAGATAGGTTTATCTTCCTGAGCATTCTCAGTAAGTACAGCCTCTTCTGTGCCTTCTTCACAAGCATGTTAGAATTCATAGTCCATGAGAGGTCCTTCGAGATATAAATGCCCAGAAATTTAAAACTAAAAATTTAAGTACAGGTAGTCCTCAACATACAACCGTTCATTTAGTGACCATTCAAAGCTACAACAGGACTAAAAAACCCAATTTACGACCAATTTTCACACTTAAAACCGTTGCAGCATCCTCATAGTCATGCGATCAAAATTTCAATGCTTGGCCACTGACTCACATTTATGATGATTGTGCCAAGGCCATGCGATCACTTTATGTAACCTTCTGACAAGCGAAGTCAATGAGGAAACCCGGATTCATTTAACAACTGTGTCACTAGCTTAACGATTACAGCGATTCACTTAACAGCTGTGGCAAGAAAGTTGTAAAACGGAGCAAAACTCACTTCACAAATGTTCTCATTTAGCCACAGAGATTTGGGGCTCAATTGTCGTAAGTCAAGGACTGTTTGTACATTTCGACTGGCATCTAGCCCTTCAGCTTGGTTCTCTTTTATATATATGTATATTTAAATATAAGAGCCTTGGTGGCACAGCAGACTAAAGTGCTGTTAAATAGCACCAGCTGCCTGAAATTACTGCAAGTTCAAATCTCACCAGGCTCAAGGTTGACTCAGCCTTCCATCCTTTCTAGGTAGGTAAAATGAGGACTCGGATTGTGGGGGCAATAAGCTGACTTTGTATAAAAAAGAACACCGCTTAGGGGGGGGGCGAAAGCCCTACTAAGCAGGTATATACAAAAGTATGAAGGCTATTGCTTAACGCATTGTAAGCCACCCTGAGTCTCCGGAGAAGGGCGACATATAAATCAAACCAATAAATAAATAATAAATAAATAAATAAATAAATAAATAAATAAATAAATAAATAAATATCAAATTTATATTTTGCTGATAAAGAAATAAAGGGAAAATAGTATAGATCTATTTCAAGCTTTTTAGCTTTCATCAGCTAGCCATACATAGCCAGGTATATATATATATATATATATATATATATATATATATATATATATATGTATGTATGTATGTATGTATGTATGTATGTATGTATGTGTATGTATGTATATATATATATATATATATATGTGTTCCCTAAGAATCTGTTGAGGAATCCTAAACCTTTTGGACATCAACTTTCATCAGCCCTTGCCAAACAAGAGCTACGGCAAGGGATTTTGGCAGATACTGGACCCAAATCCAGCTCTTCTAGGCTATAACTGCTGTGACTCTGAGGCCATCTCTTTCTTCCTTCTTAATGCTTTATTTCCAACTTTTGGAAATGCTAAAGGGTTTGATGTTGGCAGCCCCAGATGCCCACTCTAGAACTGAGGTCCCCAATTCCAGGCCACGGCCCACTACCGGCAGGGGTGGGCTTAAAATTTTTTAGCAAGGGATTCTGTGCCCGGTTGCTGGGTGGGCGTGGCCATGGTGGGCGTGGCCTAGTTGACCTCCTGCACCATGGTGGGGGGGGTGTTTTTGCCCTACCCAGGCTCCGGAGGCTTTCCTCGAGCCTCCAGGAGGGCGAAAACGGCCTCCCCAGGCTCCGGAGGCCCCCTGGAGGCCATAAACCTATAAAGCCCTACATGGCTTAGGTCCAGGATATTTGGCGGTACCACCTACAGCCAGCAACGATATCCCATCGCCCGGTTCGCGCCCATAGAGAGAGCCTGCTCAGGGTGCCGTCGGCTAGACTGTGCCGGCTGGCGGCCCCCAGGGATAGAGCCTTCTCGGTGGGTGCACCCACCCTCTGGAATCAACTTCCCTTGGAGCTCCGATTAGCGCCTGACCTTCACACCTTCCGTCGTGAATTAAAAACTTGGCTTTTTAAATCGCTTGACCTGGTCTGATGGGGGGGGTTTAAGGGTTAAATTTTAAATTGTTTAGATTTTAGATTTTATTTTGTATTGTGGCTTGTGTTTTTATTATTGTGAGCCGCCCTGAGTCCATTGGGAGATAGGGCGGCATATAAGCCGAATAAAAGAAAGAAAGAAAGAAAGAAAGAAAGAAAGAAAGAAAGAAAGAAAGAAAGAAAGAAAGAAAGAAAGAAAGAAAGAAACGGGCCCATTTCCGGCCTTCCAGAACTTTTGGTAGGCCCGTTTTTCATCCTCCCCGAGCCTCCGTGTACGCCCTGCACTTACCTGCATCTAAAATGGGCCACATGGGGACTCCTGGGAGGGGAGGGGCAGGGAGGGGTGGCCGGAGCCAGCCAGGAGTGGGATTTGGGGGTTCTCCGAACTGCACAGAAACTTAGCTAAAGGTTCTCCCGAACCCCTGCGAACACCCAGCAGCCCACCCCTGACTACCGGGCCGTGGCTTGTTCGAAACCGGGACGCGGGAGAACCGGGCTAGCGCGTGTGAGGACACAAGCGTGCCCTCCACTCGCACAAATGGATTTTCACGCATGTGTGCTTGCCACTCACATGCCCTCCCCGCACAGGAGGAAGAACACAATACACTAAGCTGGAAAGGTTGGGGACCGCTGCTCTATAGAAGGTGGCTCCCCCGCGAGATTGATAGAAGGAGCCCTGCTTTTCAAACCCACTGCTTGGCACAAAAAGGGACAGACGGTCTGGTCCCCTCACTCTTAAGAGGCGCGTCCGGGTTTCTTTCGCCAGTGCCCTTTGCACAAATGACGTGCAAAACCCAGCTCCGTGTGTGGGAGTACTTTGTCTTCTCCAAACATTGCCCCCGGCAGCCCTCCTGCCTCTCCCGCGGCTCTCGAAGCCATTTGCAGGCTCGACAAACAGATCCGAGCAGCAGCTGATAAGGCAGCCGTTGCTCTTCCAATATGCTCCAGTGACGTCACCGCTTCTGGTTCTGCGATGCGCAAAGCAACCAGACTGATCTTTCAAGCCACGGGATAGATCAGGAATCTTAGGATCTGTTCTACATTTAGAGGAGTAGATCCAGTGGTGGGTTGCTACCGGTTCAGCCCGGTTCGGGCGAATTAGTGGCGGTGGCGGGAGGCTCCGCCCACCCACCCAGACATCATCAAATACGCTCCGCGCATGCACGGAACGTTCAACGCATGCACAGAAACGCCGTGCGTTTGCAAAGCAAGCTCCACGCGCACCCACACGCTCCCAATAGCGAACTGGTAGCACCGGGATTTGAAACCCACTACTGAATAGATCGTCTAGGGAGCCCAAAATTTCCCTTGCTGAGCGAGACACCTGTGAAGTGAATGTTGCGCCTCGTTCTACGACTTCTCTGGCCAAAGTTGTAAAATGAATCGCTGCAGTTGTGAAGTCGGCAACGGAGTTGTCGAGCAATTCTGGCTTCCCCGTCGACTTTGCTTGTCAGAAAGTCACCAAAGGATATCGCGTGACCCCCCCGCCCCCCCGGGACACTGCGGCCGACATAAATACGAGTCGGTTGCCAAGGGTCTAAATTTTAATCACGTCACCACGGGGATGCTGCAACAGTTGTAAGAATGAAGTGTGTTACAAGTCAAGGGCTGTCTGTAACTGCAAATGGTCATTAAATGAACTGCTGTAAGTTGAGGACTTGACTTATAAGCATTCATTTAGTGACCGAAGTTACAACGGCACTGAAAACAGTGACTTATGACGGTTTACAACCATTGCAACATCCTAGTGGTCACATGATCAGAATTAGAATAGAATAGAATAACAGAGTTGGAAGGGACCTTGGAGGTCTTCTAGTCCAACCCCCTGCTTAGGCAGGAAACCCTACACCACTTCAGACAAATGGTTGTCCAATCTCTTCTTTGAAGACTTCCAGTGTTGGAGCATTCACAACTTCTGGAGGCAAGTTGTTCCACTGATTCATTGTTCTCACTGTCAGGAAATTTCTTGCCAACTGTCTCATATTTGCGACGCTTGAGGTGTGCTGGGGTCACGTGATCCCCTTTTGCGACCTTCTGACCAGCAAAGTCCATGAAGAAGCCAGATTCACTTAACAACCGTGTCACTAGCTTAACGGCGGCAGTGATTCATTTAACAATTGTGGCAAGAAAGATCATGAAATGGGCCAAAATTCACTCAATTACTTAGCCAACAGAAATTGTGGGCTCCATTATGGTCGTAGATCAAGAACAGTAGTGATCTTTCTCCTTCTCCCATCTTTTCGTTCCCCTTGTGTGAATGAGGGGGAAGATTAGAGCTTCCAAATCTAGCCTGCAAAAAACTGGACGAGCATGAGGGGCACCAGATCAGAGGTGGGTTTCAGCAGGTTCTGACCAGTTCTGGAGAACCAGTAGCGGAAATTTTGAGTAGTTCGGAGAACCGGTAGTAAAAATTCTGACTGGCCCCGCCCCCATCTATTCTCTGCCTCCCAAGTCCCAGCTGATCGGGAGGAAATGGGGATTTTGCAGCAAGCTTCCCCTGGATTGGGGAGGGAATGGAGATTTTACAGTATCCTTCCCTTGGAGTGGGGTGGGAATGGGGATTTTGCAGTATCCTTCCCCTGGAGTGGGGTGGGAATGGGGATTTTGCAGTATCCTTCCCCTGGAGTGGGGAGGGAATGGGGATTTTACAGTATCCTCCTGGAGTGGGGAGGGAATGGAGATTTTGCAGTATCTTCCCTTGGAGTGGGGTGGGAATGGGGATTTTGCAGTATCCTTCCCCTGGAGTGGGGTGGGAATGGGGATTTTGCAGTATCCTTCCCCTGGAGTGGGGAGGGAATGGGGATTTTACAGTATCCTCCTGGAGTGGAGAGGGAATGGAGATTTTGCAGTATCCTTCTCCTGGAGTGGGGTGGGAATGGGGATTTTGCAGTATCCTTCCCCTGGAGTGGGGAGGGAATGGGGATTTTACAGTATCCTCCTGGAGTGGGGAGGGAATGGAGATTTTGCAGTATCCTTCCCCTGGAGTGGGGTGGGAATGGGGATTTTGCAGTATCCTTCCCCTGGAGTGGGGTGGGAATGGGGATTTTGCAGTATCCTTCCCCTGGAGTGGGGAGGGAATGGGGATTTTGCAATATCCTTCCCCTGGAGTGGGGAGGGAATGGAGATTTTACAGTATCCTTCCCCTGCCACGCCCACCAAGCCATGCCCACCAAGCCATGCCACGGCCACCAAGCCATGCCGACAGTAAAAAATTTGGAAACCCACCACTGCACCAGATGTGGTCTGTTTGGTGTCCTGCAGTGGCTGTCTGGGTATTTGTAGTCCCAAATCCGGGAGTCCTGGATGGGGGAACGTTTACTATCCAGCCTGAGAAGGAAAAGAGATTCCTTCAAAAGCTTGCTCGCTTCCTCGTTATGAGAGATTCTCCTCTCATGACTTCAGTTCTTCTCCAAAAGATAGGATGCAACCTACTGAGATTTGGAACTGAGGGACTGTCTCTTACCGGTCACATCTACCCGACCCACTAGAGCGCGGGAAGGCAAGGAATGTGGTGGTCCCATCCAGAGGTGGGATTTTATTTATTTATTTAATTTATTTATTAGTTCGATTTATATTTGCCGCCCTTTTCCGGAGACTCATGATGGCTTACAATGCACTTATAGCAATAGCCGTCATACTTTTGTATATACCTGCTTAGTAGGGCTTTCGGGCCCCTCTAAGATGTGTTCGTTTTTTATACAAAGTCAGTTTATTGCCCCCACAAACCGGGTCCTCATTTTACCTACCTCGGAAGGATGGAAGGCTGAGTCAACCTTGAGCCTGGTGAGAATTGAACTCGCAGTAATTGCAGCCAGCTGGCAACTAAGTGCTACTTTAACAGCAGCAGTTTAGTCCACTGCGCCACCAGGATTCACTTACATTCCGTACCGGTTCGCAAATGTGAGCGTGCTCCTCTGCACATGCGCACAGCCTTCCGCGCATGCTCTTTGCTCATGCATTACATCTGGGCTGGTGGACGGAGCCAGTGGTGAAATCCACATTTTCTTTACTACCAGTTCTGTGGGCATGGCTTGGCTTGGTGGGCATGGCAGGGGAAGGATCCTGCAAAATCTCCATTCCCTCCCCACTCCTGCGGGAAGGATATTGCAAAATCTCCATTCTCACCCCACTCTGGGTCCAGCCAGAGGTGGTATTTGCCGGTTCTCTGAACTACTCAAAATTTCCGCAACCGGTTCTACAGAACCTGTCAGAACCTGCTGGATTTCACCCCTAGGCAGAGCTTGCACACAGTCGCCACTACCCGGTTCACCCGAACCTGACAGAACTGGCTAAATCCCATCACTGGTCCCATCCCCTAGGACAGGGGTGTCAAACTCAAGGCCCGCGGTCCAGATCCAGCCCGTAGGGTGCTTATATGTGGCCTGTGGGGCCACCCTGGAAACAGCAAAGGACTGGCCGGCGGTGCCTATGCCAGCGAAAACGGAGCTCAGTGAGGTCGTGCGCGGCCCTCCTGAGCTCCATTTTCGCTGGCAGAGTGCTTGGGCTACCAAGCACCCGCCACGAGTGACGTCAAGCTGGCCACACCAACCCTGGCCACGCCCACCTTGTCAAACACAACCCTCATGCGGCCTCAATGAAATCGAGTTTGACACTCCCTGCCCTAGGGAGATACATCTGGTGGGACCCAGAAGAAGGGCCTTCTCTGTGGTGGCTCCCTCTCTCTGGAACACCATTCCCCCAGAGGTTAGAATGCTCCCCCCACTCTAACACTCTTCCGGAGGGTGCTGAAGACTCAGTTCTGCCAGTGAGCCTGAGGAACCCAGAGCAGGATGGAGCCCATTAAATGGCTCGTATAGTAAATATGTGCTGTCGCTGGGATGGGGGTGGGTGGGGACTATGATTTTATGATTTGTTTATGATTTTCTTTTATTATTCTAATTTTTATATGATGCTTTTATATTGTGTAAGCCGTCTTGAGTCGCCATGGACAAGAATGTGGCAATTTTCTAAAATAAACAAAGAAATAAAATAATCCTCGTTTATAACTGATGATTACTGGTTAGATGCTACCAGGTTTTCCCCCTCTCCAGTTGCGTCCAACTCTAGGGGGCAGTACTCATCTTTGTAGGGCTTCAGTGGCTCAGGGGCTAAGACACTGAGCTTGTCGATCGAAAGGTCGGCAGTTCAGCGGTTCGAATCCCTAGCACTGCATAATGGGGTGAGCTCCCGTTCCTTGTCCCAGCTTCTGCCAACCTAGCAGTTGGAAAGCATGTAAAAAATGCAAGTAGAAAAATAGGGACCACCTTTGGTGGGAAGGTAACAGCGTTTCGTAAGCCTTTGGCGTTGAGTCATGCCGGCCACATGACCACCGAGACGTCTTCAGACAGCGCTGACTCTTCGGCTTTGAAACGGAGATGAGCACCGCCCCCTAGAGTTGGGAACAACTAGCACATATGTGCAAGGGAAACCTTTACCTTTACCCATTTTTGTTTCCTAGCCAAGGAAGCCAAGCATTGTTCGAATGCATTTCCTTGGTCAGGTGGCCAGCAGGACTATATGCCAAGATGCATGGAACCCTGTTACATTCCCACCCAAGTGGTACCTATTTATCTACTCACATTTGCATGCTTTCGAACTGATAAAAGCTGGAGAAAGGAACGGGAGCTCACCCGTCACACGGCGCTCAGGTCTCGAACTGAGGCTGTCAGCTTTCCAGCTGACAAGCTCAGGGTCTTTACCCTCTGAGCCATTGCGTCCCAGATGCTCTGAAATCAGTGTCAACTCTATGAGACCACCCTGATCTTCTCCAGGTCCTTCAGAATTTCCAACGGTGTACCCATCACCGCTGTCAATGGGTCAATTCTCCTTGCTGCTGGTCCTTCTTTCCTCCACTTTCCCCAGAATTATGGACTTCTCAAGGAGCTGCATAATTTTTTATTTTATATGCATAATTTTGTGTTTTATATGCATATTTTTGGTTTTACTGTATATGCATAATTTTATATTTATTTATTTTGTCATGTTTATGTTTATATCGTGTATAGAAATTCAATAAAATAAAATATATATTGGAGGCGGTGCCCTTTAAGAGCTGTATGCAACATTAAAATTTCATTTTAATGTATGCCGATTAATGTACAGGGGTGGGATTAAAAAATTTCAACAACTGGTTCGCTTCCCGGTTGCTGGGTGGGCGTGGCCATGGGGGTGTGGCCTACTCAGCCTCCTGCACCACGACGGGGAGTGGAGGAGAGTGTTTTCACCCACTCCAGGCTCCAGAGGCTTTCTTGAGCCTCCAGGAGGGTGAAAACGGCCTCCCCCGGGCACCGGAGGCCCTCCGGAGGCCGGAAATGGGCCCGTTTCTGATTTCTGGTACCTCTGGTAGGCCCGTTTTCGCCCTCCCAGAGCCTCTGCGCACGCCCTGCACTTACCTGGCATCCAAAACAGGTCACGTGGTGACTCCTGAAGAGGTTGTAGAAAAAATGTTTTTAAAAGCCTTTGACAATCCCAGCTGAGCCGCGCGATCATCAGAGGCTTTTTTTTTTTACTTTTAAAAGCATTTTTTCAGCTGAAGAGGTTGTAGAAAAAATGCTTTTAAAAGTAAAAAAAAGCCTCTGATGATTGTGCGGCTCAGCTGGGTATGGGGGGGGGCAGGGATTTTTGCTACCGGTTCTCTGAACCACCCGCCTCCATCGCTACTGGATTGGGCGATCCGGTCTGAACCGGGAGCATTTCACCCCTGGTCACAAGTCACTTTTTCCAGTGCCGTTGTAACTTTGAACGGTCACTAAATGAACTTGTAAGTCGAGGATAACGTGTACTAGGAAAAACTGGCTTGTTGCAAACGTTGTTAAGACCGGGCATTTGGAAAAACAGGTTAAAACATCTACTAAAATCTCAATTTTTGCAAATTATGCAAAATCTGTTTTTTTTTAATCTGCCTGTTACAGTATTTTAAAGAAAGGTTTCTCCATTCTTGGTTTCTAATGCTTTCAGGGTGTGAGTAGCCAAGGTGTCAGGCCTGAAAGCAAAAGGCTGTGAGTTCAAGTCCAGCCTTAGCCATGAGAGTCAGCTGTGACTCTTGGGCCAATCATGCTGCCTCTGAGTCCAACCCACCTCACAGGATTGTTGTGGGGAAAATAAGGAGGAGGAAGCTGTGTTGGATGTGTTCCCAGTCACAAGTTATTTGCAAATAATGTCGGGAAACGAACAAACAAGTAAATAAATAAACAGAATGAAGCTTGTTTTGCTTTACCAGGATGTTATAAATGGGAAAACTGTCAGAGGGCTTGGAGAACTCTCATTTAATTCCTTTTTTAGCTCTGGAGAACATGAGTGACTTTGAACCAGTCAGTAAATCTCAAATCATCTTACCTTACAGATTTTTTGACGTGTATGTGTGAAGCTTCTACTGTACTGCCTTTACTCCCTGAGAAAAACTGGACTAAAATGGTGAATGCAAAAATAAACTAGATGATAAGAGAAGGGAAGGGAAGGGAAGGGAAGATGATAAGATAAGATAAGATGATAAAGATAAAGATAAAGATAAAGATTCCCCTCGCACATATGTGCTAGTTGTTTCTGACTCTAGGGGGCGGTGCTCATCTCCGTTTCAAAGCCAGAGAGCCAGTGCTGTCCGAAGACGACTCCGTGATCATGTGGCCGGCATGACTCAACACCAAAGGCGCACGGAACGCTGTTACTTTCCCACCAAAGGTGGTCCCTATTTTTCTACTTGCATTTTTTACATGCTTTCGAACTGCTAGGTTGGAAGAAGCTGGGACAAGTAATGGGACCTCACCCCGTTACATGACACTAGGGATTCGAACCGCTGAACTGCCGACCTTTTGATCAACAAACTCAGCGTCTTAGCCACCGAGTCCAAGATAAGATAAGATGATAAGATAAGATAAGATAAGATAAGATAATTAAAAATTTCTTGTTTTAATAAGTTAACCAAAAACACAAACGACTGCTTGCTTGAAATTCTAAAACCAATATTATTGTAAGGAATTCTAATTCTTTAAGGAAACTTTAAGGATTATTGGCAGTATAGGTGAAAAAAAGCAATATGGTAGCCATGTCATACAGCTAGTCCTTGACTTACGACCACAAGGAAGCCCCAAAATTATCTTGCTAAGCAAGACCATTGTTAAGTGAATTTTGCCCTATTTTACGACCTTTCTTGCCACAGTTGTTAAGTGAATCACTGGTGACATTAGCAACACGGTCGTTAAATGAATCTGGCTTTCCCGTTGACTTTGCTCATCAGAAGGTCACAAAAGGAGGTCCCATGATCTCAGGACACTGCAACGGTCATAAATATGAGTCAGTTGCCAAGCATCTGAATTTTGATCACGTGACCATGGGGATGCTGCAACGGTCGTAAGTATGAAAAATGGTCATAAGTCACATTTTTCAACGCCGTTGTAACTTTGGACGGTCGCTAAACAAACTGTTGTAAGTTGAGGACTACGGGTACATAAAAACCAGGCAGAGCGTTGATTATTCCTGTGGCCACCATCTTGCCTTTTTTGACCACACTTTGATCAATAGATGCAGTGTTCCAAAAGTTCATATCCCTGCAGTATATGAGAAACTCTCATAGACTGTGTATTCCCTGTGTCTTTCTTTCATTCTTTCCTTTTCTAATGTTTTGTTATTATTGTTCCTTTGTGGTCTGTTTAATAAAGACCCCCAGTTTTTTAATAGTCTAAAATGAAAGGCACCCAGATTTTTCTACCCAAGCATCTTGGCCTTCCAACCCTCGATTGTATCCTAAACGTTTGTAGAGATTCTCAGTCATCCAGGTAACAGTTGTCCCAAAGGCGCTTTTTCAGGAGGCAACTGGACTTTCTGGTTTTTCTTTGAAGACGTTTCACTTCTCATCCAAGAAGCTTCTTCAGCTCTGACAGGATGGTGGGGAGTGGAAGGATTGATACTCCTTGCAGACAGCTGGTCATTTGCATCCTTTTAGAGGGTCCTTGAAGCACTTGGAGGTTTATCTGTGTCCTCAAGATCACCTGAGTTAGTGCTCCTGGTTCCTGTAGTCTGCAATTTTTCTTCTAGAAATCCATTCCTACTTTCACACCATTCAAAGGATGTTCATCCCAAATTATATAGCTAAAAGTTTGTAGAGATTCTGAGTCAACCAGGTCACGGTTGTCCCAAAGGTGCTTTTTCAGGAGGCCGCTGGACTTTCTTGGTTTTTTTTTTCTTTTGAAGACATTTCGCTTCTCATCCAAGAAGCTTCTTCAGCTCTGACAGGATAGGGTTAGTACCTTGGAGTATTCATTTCTAAAGATCTAAGTGCCAGAGCCCACTGCAACAACATTGCCAAAAAGTTGTTAACCTAATCTTGCATAGCTTCTTCTCTGGTAATATTGTTCTATTAACTAGAGCATACAAAACATTTGCTAGACCAATTCTTGAAATACAGCTCATCCAGAGGTGGGTTTCAGCAGGTTCTGACCAGTTCTGGAGAACCGGTAGTGGAAATTTTGAGTAGTTCAGAGAACCGGTAGTAAAAATTCTGACTGGCCCTGCCCCCATCTATTCTCTGCCTCCCGAGTCCCAGCTGATCGGGAGGAAATGGGGATTTTGCAGTAACCTTCCCCTGGAGTGGGGAGGGAATGGAGATTTTACAGTATCCTTCCATGCCACGCCCACCAAGCCATGCCATGCCCACCAAACCACGCCCACAGAACCGATAGTAAAGATTTTTGAAACCCATCACTGAGCTCATCTGTCTGGAACCTGCACTGCATATCGGACATTAATACAATTGAGCGAGTCCAGAGATATTTCCTGAGAAGAGTCCTCCATTCCTCTACCCGCAATAGAATCCCTTATGCCACCAGACTTGAAATTTTGGGCTTAGACAACTTAGAACTATGCTGACTTCAGTCTGACCTAAGCGTAGTACATAAAATTATCTGCCACAATGTCCTTCCTGTCAGTGACTACTTCAGCTTCAACCACAACAATACATGAGCACACAATAGATACAAACTCAAGGTAAACCGCTCCAAACTTGATTGCAGAAAATATGACTTCAGCAACAGAGTGGTCAATGCCTGGAATGCACTACCTGACTCTGTGGTTTCTTCCCCAACCCCCCCAAAACTTTAACCTTAGACTGTCTACTGTCGACTTCACCCCATTCCTAAGAGGTCTGTAAGGGGGTGTGCATAAGTACACCAGCGTGCCTTCCGTCCCTGTCCTACTGTCCCTTTTTACTTGTATCCTTTTCATGTATTCAAATCATGTTTATACTTTTATCTGTTATTTTATATATGCTTGATAAATAAATAAGTAAGTAAGTAAGTAAATTAAAAAAAATAGTGGGGAATGGAAGGATTTATATTCCTTGCAGACAGCTGGTCATTTGCATCCTAGGAAGCGAAACGTCTTCAAAAAGAAAGAAAGAAAGAAAGAAAGAAAGAAAGAAAGAAAGAAAGAAAGAAAGAAAGAAAGAAAGAAAGAAAGAGGGAGGGAGGGAGGGAGGGAGAGAGGAGGTTGATTGTGAAGAATGGAAAGAAAGAAGGAAGGAAAAGGAAGAAAAAAGGAGAGGAAGGAAGGGAGAGATGGGAAGAAGGATGGAAGGAAAGTAAGAAAGAGAGGAAGTAAGAAATAAGAAAGAAAAAGAAAGAAAGAAAGTGTTTGAGAAGGAAGGAAGGAAAGAAAGATTGAAAAGGAAGGTAAAAGGAAAGAGAAAGCAAGAGATTGAGAAGGGAGGAAGGAAAGAGAAAGAAAGAAAGAAGAAAGAAAGAAAGAAAGAAAGAAAGAAAGAAAGAAAGAAAGAAAGAAAGAAAGAAAGTCCAGTTGCCTCTTGAAAAATCACCTTTGGGGGATATCCGAAAGGTTGCATTTCCCTAGCAAAGACTTTTCCAACGAGGTGGGAGAACGCCTGCATCCCTTGTTTGCTCACAAATTGTTAGATAAGCATTACTTTTCTTCTGGAGATGATTTCTACTCCTGGAGTCAAAAGACCATGAAATTTAATTTTACGCCTATTTGACCAGGATCAATTTGGGCTCCAAATCAATGTGAGAGATAAGACTCAATGGGCGCCAGGCGGTTTGGCAGCTGGAGCTGCGGAGCGCGGAGGGAACTCAGTGGCCATAACACTTGAAAATCGCCCAGGAAGTCCACCATTAAGGTGAGTCCCTATCGCCCATCCTCGCTGGCTCCTTGTCGACGGTGTTCTCTGGTTGCCGGGCACTAAAGCAAACCCAAGCTTTGTTTACGGAGTCTACGATTACAATGCAGGCTCCAAATATTTGCTAGTCTGCAATCTTGCAGCTCCACTATAAATACTTTGGCTCCAGGTGGATGGGCGGAAAACTAGCAGAGAAGGAAGCAGAGGGGGATTACCTGCAGAGATCAGGTAAGCATCCTGGAGATTATTGGTGGTGAGTGGTGGGGGGGGGACTGGCCTTTTAGTCTCTGGCTTCTTGGCTAAAGATCATTTAGTGGAGCAAAATGAAGAGTACAGCCTTAATTAAGCATCTACACAGATGTCCCCTCTCTGGTTCTTAGAATAGAATAGATTAACAGAGTTGGAAGGGACCTTGGAGGTCTTCTAGTCCAACCCCCTGCCCAGGCAGGAAACCCTACTCCACTTCAGACAAATGGTTATCCAACATCTTCCTAAAAACTTCCAGTGTTGGAGGATTCACAACTTCTGCAGGCAAGTTGTTCCACTGGTTAATTGTTCTCACTGCCAGGAAATTTCTCCTTAGTTCTAAATTGCTCCTTGATTAGTTTCCACCCATTGCTTCTTGTCCTGCCTTCTGGCGCTTTGGAGAGTAGCTTGACTCCCTCTTCTTTGTGGCAGCCCCTGAGATGTTGGAAGGCTGCTATCATGTCACCCCATGTCCTACTTTTCATCAAACTAAACACACCCAATTCCAGCAACCGTTCCTTATGTGTTTCAGAATGTCTGAAGGCAAGATGGGTGCCACAGAGCAATGACAGAGATTGCTTCTTGTCCTGCCCTCAGGTGCTTTGGAGAATAGCTTGACTCCCTCTTCTTTGTGGCAGCCCCTGAGATATTGGAAGACTGCTATCATGTCTCCCCTAGTCCTTCTCTTCATTAAAGCAGACATACCAGGTTCCAGCAACTGTTCTTTATATTATTTTGGCCTCCAGTCCCCTCATCATCTTTGTTGCTCTTGTCAGCATTCTTAAAAAGTCCCTGAAATAGGTCTAGTGGGGACTTTTGTACCGCTCCAAAACAACCCAAGGAGCAAGCTGATAGCAGAGGTCCAAACTGACTGTTTTAAGACTTAAAACTCCAGGCCACTTTCATGCTGGGTGGGAGGAAGAGGAGTGGACTATTTCTAAAGTTTTCTGAAAAAAATGCCTTTGTCAGGTGGAATTAGGACAGTTTTCATAGCAGTAAAGGGGTCCTAAAATTAAAAGTAAAAGGGACGTGGTGGCTCAGGGGCTAAGACGCTGAGCTTGTCGATCGAAAGGTCGGCAGTTCAGCGGTTTGAATCCGTAGGGCCACGTAACGGAGTGAGCTCCCGTTGGTTATCCCAGCTTCTGCCAACCTAGCAGTTCGAAAGCACGTAAAAAATGCACAAAGAAAAATAGGGACCACCTTTGGTGGGAAGGGAACAGTGTTTTCCATGCGCCTTTGGCATTTAGTCATGCTGGCCACATGACCACGGAGACGTCTTCGGACAGCGCTGGCTCTTTGGCTTTGAAACGGAGATGAGCACCGCCCCCTAGAGTCGGGAACAACTAGCACATATGTGCGAGGGGAACCTTTACCTTTACCTTAAGGGGGTCCTTGTTTAGCCTGCCTTGTGCAATGCTCATGTTCTATCTGCAGGGCCTGAACAAGACAGCAAGGAGCATTCAGAATAATATTATTAGGTGGCCTGAATCCTTTAGTGCAGAGGTGTCCAACCTGGGCAACTTAAGACCTGTAGACTTCAACTCCCAGAGTTCCTCAGGCAGCCCTGGATGAAAGATAGTGGCAAATACATTCAATAGTCTCTCTCTCTCTACATTTTGCTCCCCCCCCCATGAAATAGCTTTTGCTAAAGAACTTGGGTCTTTGGTCTATTCTGGGTTTGAAAGTGTTGGTTTTAACAGAATAAGAGAGTTGGAAGGGCTTTGGGGTCTTTTAGTCCAACCCCCTGCAAAAGCAGGAGACCCTAGACTTGAGATGGTGAACCTATGGCACGCGTGCCTGAAGTGGCATGCAGAGTCATGTCACCTGGCACCGCTGAATCTCCTGTTCGTCTTCTGGGTTTCTGGTGCGCATGCGTGCCAGAGGTAGTGTTGTGGCCCGTCAGCAGCCTGTGCAGCTAGTAGCTGATTCCGACAGCAAGGAGGCTGGTGTGGTGCTGCGCCAGCAGCCTGTGCAGCTGGCGCCCGAGTCAGACAATGAGGAGGCTGGAGAAGATGTGGTGCCAGAGGCAGGGATTCAGACAGGGCCTTCAGAACCTCCAGAAGCTCTCATAAGTGAAGAGGAAGAAGAGGAGGAACCTTTTCTTGATGCACGGGTGTGCAGAGCTGCCAAAAGGAGGAGTGGCTCCTCAGGAGGAGGTCTCCTCGAGAGTAAGGCTTGGGGCTAATTGGCCACACCCTTAGCCTATTTAAGGAAGGACAACGGCAATTTGCAGGGAACAACTTCATTGGATCTTAGTTTTTTTATCAGTGTCCTGCAAATTGCTTCTGGGCTTTCTGCCAATCCTAGTAAGATTACGATTATTTATTCTTTGGATTCTTGTAGGCTGTTAAGAAAGTTAATTAACAGCCTTTGTTTGAAAAAGAATGATTTAATTTAGTAAACTAAGGTTTGTACAGACTTTGTGTGTGCTGCGTTCTTTGGGGTCCGTAGCTGGGGCAGAACAGGTAGGTTTCAGCAGGTTCTGAGCAGTTCTGGAGAACCAGTAGCGGAAATTTTGAGTAGTTCAGAGAACCGGCAAATACCACCTCTGGCTGGTCCCAGAGTGGGGTGGGAAGGGAGATTTTGCAGTATCCTTCCCCTGGAGTGGGGAGGGAATGGAGATTTTGCAGTATCCTTCCCCTGGAGTGGGGTGGGAATGGAGATTTTACAGTGTCCTTCCCCTGGAGTAGGGTGGGAATGGAAATTTTGCAGTATCCTTCCCCTGGAGTGAGGAGAGAATGGGGATTTTACAGTATCCTTCCCCTGCCACGACCACTAAGCCACACCACGCCCAGTAGTAAACAAAAATTTGGATTTCACCACTGGTCACAAGCCAACCAACTTTCTTTTTCTTTCTTGGTGGCTCCATCTTGTTCTCCAGGGTTTGTCCCTAGAAAGAGATGGTGACAATGTTGATACGGCCTAGTCTCATTGTGTCTTTTGTTTTCCAACAGCGGACTCCCACTTTTTCGTGGGTATTTGTTTGATCCAGAAGGTCAAGCCTTTGAACAGCAAAGAGGAAAAAGATGGCAGCCGGGGTGATACAAACTCTAAGCAAGTTCAGGCTACCCACAGAATTCCAGCATCCATTTCTGACCTCCATAGCTGGCCAGGAGATGAGTTTCCAGTATTTCTCTGGAGAAGATGACACTGAAGAGGAAGAAGAAGATGAGGCGGAAGAGGAAGGGAGGGAAGAGATGGAACTAGAAGAAGATCTTGTGAGCTCTGCGCACGAAGATGCCACCATGGAGGTCAACCCCAGCGTCAACAACACGAAAAAGACCTTGCAGCTCCTCCAATTTGCTGAACGCATCAGCAACGACATCCAGAGGTATTTTGGGAAGACAAACAAAGGGCAGAACGAGGAGGAAGAGGTGGAGGAAAGCAGCTGCAACGCTTACGAGGACTTCTACTCCCCACCACTGCCAGGACGAGCAATATCCTACACAGACCTGATCAGGATTTCTCAGCGTGGGGAGATGGAGGATGAAGAAGATTCTTCTGACTCCCACAAGACTTTTGAGCAGCTCTGGAGATCCCTGTGTGGGAAAGACGAAAAGTTGGGCCCCCTGGCTGAACTTTTTGAGTATGGTTTTTGTAGGTGTCTTCAGCGGCATCTCTCTCCTGATAATAAGAAATTGATGAGGCTGGAGAGGAAATTTACGCACGTCACCCCCATGCAGAGCAGGAAGCTACCTCAGTCCTTCTGGAGGGAGCCGACGGTCAGCCCCATAGGCACCCCCAATGGCAACCCTCCTGATTTTAGTGATCTACTGGCTAATTGGACTTCTGAATCTGGCCAGGAGCTGAACGCCAGCCGAGAGCATCTTGGTGAGATCACTGGTGATGGACACTGAGAAGTGATGGACACTGAGAAGTGGACTCTAAGGAACCAAAAGAGGGGTGAAAAACTTCATTTGCCCATTGGCAGCCTTCCTTTCTCTTCATCGGTTCAATGTGTATATTTCTAAAGACATATTCAGATAAATGTTGGTCTCTTCCAGTGCTTTCCCCTCCCAAGAAAGCAACGAGGGGTTGGGAATCTAGGACTAGCACTGATTACGTTATCTAGTTGGGTATTGAAACATCTGCAAGAAAAATAAGCAAGCTCAGAGAGCACCAAGGACCCCTCGAATCTATGACTTTCCAGATGTTGATTAAATTACTGCCTCCTCTCCAAGCATCCCTCAGCTGGTCTGGTCAATGCTGCCTGTAACTGTAATCCAATATTTTTGTGGGCAGGCATTGAATTGCTCACTGATGAAACATGACTTTGAGTGTTGTTTTTGGGCAATGGTGGTAATTAGAATTGAGATTTGGTGAGCTTGACAGTATAATCCTAGGTAGAGGCAGATGTTTCTCTATCGGGGCGCAAAGAGAAAATATCTGCTGTGAACTCTGCATAGGCATTAGGAAGGGCATCCGGCCAGTAAATGCTCAGCTCCATCCAGTCACTCAGATTCTACTCCAAATTAAGGGATTACAGGGTTGTAAAAAGGGAGGTTTTTTAAAAAAATGGTGAGATGGATGTGAGAAGGCTTTTGGAACTGGGGATGGTGCTTAAAGGGAAAGGTAAAAGTTCCCCTCGCACATATGTGCTAGTCGTTCCCGACTCTAGGGGGGCGGTGCTCATCTCCATTTCAAAGCCGAAGAGCCAGCGCTGTCCGAAGACGTTTCCGTGGTCATGTGGCCGGCATGACTCAACGCCAAAGGCTCACGGAACGCTGTTCCCTTCCCACCAAAGGTGGTCCCTATTTTTCTACTTGCATTTTTTACCTGCTTTCGAACTGCTAGGTTGGCAGAAGCTGGGACAAGTAACGGGAGCTCACCCCGTTACGCAGCACTAGGGATTCGAACCGCTGAACTGCTGACCTTTCGATCGACAAACTCAGCGTCTTAGCCACTGAGCCACCACGTCCCTATTGAAGGTCCAATTTTGTGAGATGGGCTGAGATCAACCTGAAAGCCCATCTCACAGAAGGTCCAATTTTGTGAATTGGGCTTTCATGTTAATCTCAGCCCTTACTGGCCAATGTGGAGGCAAACAAATTGAGAGATGTCCAAGAACATGTTAACAGTCTAGAATAGGAGCCATAAATGGAAAGCTCCAGACCCCTCCCCCAATCCCTGAACTTTCTTTTTTAATGGGATGGAAGGGGGAAAATATGAAAATACACCTCAGGGTTTGGCAGCATCTAGTTGACCTTCTCTGAAGTTCAGAAACGAAACAGGGAGAAAATTGCTTCATACTGGATGAAAGTGGGACTATCTAGATCAGCGGTCACCAACTGGTGGTCCGTGAGAAAATTTTGGTGGTCCGCAGAAAAATTATTTGCATTTTTTATATTGCACTAAATCAGGGGTCCTCAAACTACGGCCCCTGGGCTGGATACATGCAATGAACGTTTGTGTTGCTGCAGGGACTCCCCCCCTTCGGGGTCTTTTTGTGTGGGTCGGAGGGGAGAAGAAATTCGGGGTCTTGGGGTCTGCTTCAGACTCCTGGTGTGGGGCTTTGGCCGAAGGCTGGAGGGAAGCACCGTTGGTGGCGAAGAGCTGGAGGGTCTCGTTCCAGTGGGACTGCATCATCGCCTGGAACTGGCTGATCATCTCAGCCCACTGAGCCTCCAGACACTGGTACCTGGCCTTGCACTCCCACAGGTCTTCCCTCTGCTTGGAAAGCCTATGCTCGTAGTCCTCAGTGAGGTGCTTCTGCTGAGCCTCCTTCTCGGTCAGATCCAATTTGAACTGAGCTCTTTTGTCAACTTTTTCTCGTGGTGGCTGCTTAGCTCCAACAGCTGCTTCCTGTTGGGGCCTTAAGGAGCCCGGGCGGGCAGGCGAGGAAGGACTGGGACAGGAGGGGCGAGTAGAGGCCGGAGCGGCACCCCTCGACGTGACCACCTAGCCACACCCACCCAGCCAGTCATTAGGCAAATCATATTAGTGGTCCACGGGATTTAAAATTATGAATTTAGTGGTCACTGAGGTCCAAAAGGTTGGGGACGCCTGATCTAGATCAAGGGTGTCCATCTTAGCAACTTCAAGACTTATGGACCTCAGCTCCCAGAATTCCCCAGCCAGCTTCCCCAGGAAGGAAGGAAGGATACTAATAATGATGAGAGAGAGGGAGGGAGGGAGGGAGGGAGGAAAGAAGGAAAGATACTAATAACGAGAGGGAGGGAGGAAGGAAGGAAAGAAGAAAGGAAGGATACTAATGATGAGAGAGGGAGGAAGGAAGGAAAGAAGGAAGGAAGGATACTAATAACGATGAGAGGGAGGGAGGGAGGATACTAATAATGATGAGAGGGAGGGAGGAAGGAAGGAAAGAAGAAGGGAGGGAGGAAGGAAGGATACTAATAATAATGAGAGGGAGGGAGGGAAGGAAGGAAGGAAGGAAGGAAGGATACTAATAATAATGAGAGGGAGGGAGGGAAGGAAGGAAGGAAGGAAGGAAGGATACTAATAATGATGAGAGGGAGGGAGGAAGGAAGGAAAGAAGGAAGGAAGGAAGGAAGGAAGGATGGATACTAATAACGATGAGAGGGAGGGAGGGAGGATACTAATAACAATGAGAGGGAGGGAGGGAGGATACTAATAATGATGAGAGGGAGGGAGGGAGGATACTAATAATGATGAGAGGGAGGGAGGAAGGAAGGAAAGAAGGAAGGAAGGAAGGAAGGAAGGATGGATACTAATAACGATGAGAGGGAGGGAGGGAGGATACTAATAACGATGAGAGGGAGGGAGGGAGGATACTAATAATGATGAGAGGGAGGGAGGAAGGAAGGAAAGAAGAAGGGAGGGAGGAAGGAAGGATACTAATAATAATGAGAGGGAGGGAGGGAAGGAAGGAAGGAAGGAAGGAAGGATACTAATAATGATGAGAGGGAGGGAGGGAAGGAAGGAAGGAAGGAAGGAAGGATACTAATAATGATGAGAGGGAGGGAGGAAGGAAGGAAAGAAGGAAGGAAGGAAGGAAGGAAGGATGGATACTAATAATGATGAGAGGGAGGGAGGGAGGATACTAATAATGATGAGAGGGAGGGAGGGAGGGTAGGATGGAAGGAAGGAAGGAAAGTGGAAGGGAGGGAGGAAGGAAGGATACTAATAATAATGAGAGGGAGGGAGGGAGGGAGGGAGGGAGGGAGGGAAGGAAGGAAGGAAGGAAGGAAGGAAGGAAGGAAGGAAGGAAGGAAGGAAGGAAGGAAGGAAGGGCACCCTAACCACATCATTAAACTGGTTGGGGAATTCTGGGAGTTGAACTGCACATAACTCAAATTTGAAAAACTGCAAGGCAATGTGTGAATGCTCCAATTTAATTTTCATTAGAAGAACAGAGGCCAAAAAAAAAAAAAAAAATGAAATCACCCAAAGGGATAATTCAGTTCCGCTGGTTTGACAAAGAACGTTTGTCAAACATTCCCTTGAATCGCAATCGAGGGGTTATAGACAAAACTACCACTACACTTGCCAAAACATTTCAAAATTTCTGTCGGAAGTGGCTTTAAACGAACAGCCTTTATTGTAGCCCCAATCTATCTTTTTTTTTTTTTTAAAGAGTGAGCCCCTAATACATTTCTCAAAATGGAAAGTTTGGTCCAAAGAAAAGAAAACCTGGCCTTTTGTGTAATTCAGACAACTCAATAGGGGGTGGGGGTGGGGATATCACATTTCAGACCTTTTCTGGGACAATCTTAACCAGGGGTCTTCAACCTTGACAACTTTAAGCCTGGCGAACTTCAACTCCCAGAATTCCCCAGCCAGCTTTGCTTTGCTGGCTGGGGAATTCTGGGAGTTGAAGTCCGCCAGGCTTAAAGTTGCCAAGGTTGGAGACCCCTGATCTTAACACTACCTCACTTTATTTTGAATAGCATTCTTCCAGAAAGTTTGATTTGAGTTTTGTTAAGCTGATTATATTCTTCGGTGGAGGGAAGGTACACCTGTCTCTCTGCCCCTTCCTACGAAGCTGAGAGCCACGCCTGTTAGCAACTGGAGTTGATAGCAACCCTGCCTTCGCCCGCCAGAACAAGGAAAAAAAAACTTCCTTCCTTGGCCATTCAGACAATATTCTTTGGCTCCTTCCTGGATTTTGCTCCGTGCAGGCAGAGCTTCATCCTCACTGCTAGGACTCCATGGCCAAAAGTCCTGAGTACAGCGATCTCGGCACTTTCCGTGAGCAAGTTCAGTGCCTCACCAATGAAAATGTAAGTGGATGGAAAAAAAGAGAAGGGTTCAAATAAATGCTTTCCTGTCCTGTTATATTGGTGTTATAATAACCAAGGTCCAGGAAGCAGAGATAGCCAGAACAGTTTTATCCCTTTAAACCAGGGGTGAAATGTAAAATTTGTTACTACCGGTTCTGTGGACGTGGCTTGGTGGTGGTGGGGTAATGTGACTGGGTGGGCATGGCCAACTTTTTTTAAAAAAAACTTTTCAAAGCATTTTTTTCTAATGCTTTGAAAAGCCTCTGCCAATCAGGCAACTCAGCTGGGATCGTCAGAGACTTTTCAAAGCATTTTTTTTACTACCTCTTCGGCCAAGAGGTTTTTTTTTTTTTTTAATTAGATTTATATGCCGCCCTTCTCCGGAGACTCAGGGCGGCTTACAATGCGTTAAGCATTAGCCTTCATACTTTTGTATATTTTTATACAAAGTCAGCTTATTGCCCCCACAAACTGGGTCCTCAATTTACCTACCTTAGAAAGGATGGAAGGCTGAGTCAACCTTGAGCCTGGGGAGATTCGAACTTGCAATAATTGCAGACAGCTGAATGTTAATAACAGGCTTTTTAGTCTGTTGAGCTATCCAGGCTCCAGAAAAAATGGAGGTTGCAGAAAAAAATGCTTTGAAAAGCCTCTGATGATCCCAGCTGAGCCGTGTGATCATCAGAGGCTTTTTTTTAATTTTTAAAAGCATTTTTTCGTTGGAACCACCCGCCACCATCGCTACCGGATCGGGTGATCCGGTCCAAACCGGGAGCATTTCACCCCTGCTTTAAACTCCCATTTCAAACAGGCTATGGCAGCTATTGTAACTAACTATAACCGTGATGGTGAACCTATGGCATGCTTGCCCGAGCCATGTCGCCTGGCACGCGCGGCATAGCACGTTCCTCTTCTGGGCTTATGATGCGCATTAGGGGTGGGTTCTACATACCTTTACTACCGGTTTGCAATGGGGCCGCAAGTGCAGAAGCTTCTGCGCATGTGCAGAAGCGTTCTAATGACATCGGGGTCAGTGGGCGAAGCCTCCGGCTGGTTTTACTACCGGTTCTATAGAACTGGTGCGAACCGGGGGCAACCCACCACTGGTGCTCATGTGTGCACGATGATCAGCAGGCCTTTTTGCGTTTAGCGGTGCTGGAAACTGGAAGAGCTGGTCTTCCGTTTTCTTGCGTGAGCATGTGCACCAGCCAGCTGATTGTTGTGTGTGCATGCGTGCCTGGAAACCTGGAAGAGTAGCTGGCCAGCCCACATACAGTACGCGCGCCGGAAACTGGAAGTTCATTTTTGGGTGCGTGCATCCGTCCTGGGCAGCTCCTCTTCCGGGTTGTGGCCCTGACAAGTGCTCGCGCACTTCCTTTTTGGCACTCAGTGCCGAAAAGGTTCGCCATCACTGATCTATAACCTTCAAAATAACTCTGCGCCATTTGGGGGGGGAAGATCTATCTATCATCTGTCTGTCCATCATCTGTCTGTCTGTCTGTCTATTGTATTTTTCGGAGTATGAGATGCACCTTTTTCCCCCAAAAAGGAGGGTGGAAATCTGGGTACATCTTACAGTCCGAATGTAGCCCAGCCCAGCCTCGCAAACAGAGATTTCAGAGGTTGAAAGAAGCCTCTGGAAGAAGCTTCAGAAAAAAAGCCTCAGAAACGAAACTTCACTTGCCGTGTTCAAACTTGTTTTCCATTTTTCTTAAATTTCCTCCAAACCAGCTGCCAAGCTTAAAGACACCTGTTCTAGAGTCTCAACATCTTCAGCATCAAGTTGACCCCCCTCTTCTCTGTCGAAGCCCCTCAAATATTAGTACACTGCTATCCTGTCTCCCCTGGTCCTTCTCTTCACTAGACTACCAGGCCCAGTTCCTGCAACCGTTCTTCATATGTTTTAGCCCCCAATCCCCTCATCATCCTGGTTGCTCTTCTCTGCATTCTTTCTAGAGTCTCAACATCTTTTTTTTAGTGTGGTGACCAAAACTGGATGCAGTATTCTAGGTGTGATCTTACTAAGGCTTTACAGAATGGTATTAGTACCTCTCTTGATCTTGATTGTATCAAGTTGCCTGAATATTAAAACTCTTCTCCAGGAGCACCGAATCTCCCTCTTTCCTCACTCAGGTTCAGCTGCAAGATCGAAATGAAAGGCTCTACAGCAAGGTGGGAGAATTGCAGGAGAGGCTGGGGCAACTGGCTATCTCCAAGGCGGACCTGTCCTCCAGGCTGATCCGCAGTGAAGAGGAGAAGCTCAAGGTAACAGGGGCACAAATTTGCTGCTCTGTTGAACCTGAAGAGAAGCAATAAGCATTTTGTTCTTTCCTCTTGGGTTCGAGGCACTTGATTCTTCAATAAGCCCAGATATCAGCTTTGCAAGGGTGGCCAATTTTCTGTGGAAATACTAAAAATGTCCCTCATGCAGAAGGTCACATTCAACTGTTTCTAGGGACACCTACAACACCAGTTCTGGTTTTATAGGGGGCATATAGGGGACGAATTTGAGTGGTGCGGTGGCCTAGAGGTGGAGCTCTCGCCTCACAATCAGGAGGCTGTGAGTTCGATCCTAGGTGGAGGCAGATATTCCTTTCTCTGGGCTCAATGAGAATATATCTGCTGAATATATGTAACTCAGCACTGGCAACAGGAAGGGCATCCGGCCAGTAAACATTCAGTTGCCCAGATTCCACCATGCAAGGGGTTATGGGGTCATTAAAAGGAGGCGTAGAGGACAAATTCTTGCTGCTTTTTTTCAAAGTAAGCTTGATGTATCTGTTTCCGTAGATTTCCAAAGACTTTGTCGATTTCCAGATCGAAACTAATAAAAAGAGAGAACAACATGAAGCTGAGAACTTTGAACTGAAGAATCTGGTATGTCATCTTTCGTAGGGGACTTAATTATTGCACCATTATAAACTGATACTTGATTCCAGGGGTGGGCTTCAAAAATTTTAGCAAGGGGTTCTCTGCCCGGTTGCTGGGTGGGCGTGGCCATGGTGGGCGTGGCCTAGTCAGCCTCCTGCACCATGGGGGGGAGGGCTCTGGAGGCTTTTTTCGAGCCTCCGGGAGGGCAAAAACAGCCTCCCCAGGCTCTGGAGGCTCTCTGGAGTGCGGAACCTACTACCTACTTCCAGTAGGCCCGTTTTTCACCCTCCCAGAGTGTCTGCGTGCGCCCTGCACTTACCTGTATCCAAAATGGGCTACGGGGGGGGGATGGGCAGGGCCAGCCAGGAGTGGGATTTGGGGGTTCTCTGAGCTGCACAGAATCTTAGCTAGAGGTTCTCCCGAACGCCGGCAAACCCCCAGCAGCCCACCCCTGTTTAAGATGTGTTCTACTTTCCTATTCTCATTCTTGATCCATGCTTATTTTTGACCTGCATTTCTCTCTCTCTGGATTTACTCTCCCAGATCTTGGACTTGGAGAATCGTATTCTGGAGACTGAGCTCCGTGATGAGAGGACCACTGGCGAACGTGGTGCTTTGCAGGAACGCCTGCACGCCTTGGAGAATGACCACAAAGAGCTGGGGAATGAGTACCTTGCTTTGAAGAGCAACTACCTTGTATTGGACAAGGAGCATGAACAGGAAGTATGAATGGCTCATGAGTAACCCTTCACCTGCTTCAGACACTAGGCAACTATCAGGTTCCAAAAACCAAGAAAGACATGTATGTTTCTCCCAAGCAGGTTATTGTTCTTCACCTATAGACAGAATCTTGCCAAACTGAAGCAAGCTAGCACCTACATAAAGCATAGACGCTGAGAGTTACCGGTAGTAGGAAGGAGCTGTCTTTACCCTCTCATACAAACTGTCAGAACTGAGTTGTATCTTGCTCCTTTCATCCTGGGAATCCAGGAAGGAAGGGAGGAAGGAAGGAGGGAGGGAGGGAGGGACATTGATTGATAGGAAGGAAGGAAGGAAGGAAGGAAGGAAGGAAGGAAGGAAGAAAGAAAGAAAGGAAGGAAGGAAGGAAGGAAGGAAGGAAGGAAGGAAGGAAAATGTTATGAGTGGATGGAAGGTAAGATGGATGGATGGATGGATGGATGGATGGATGGATGGATGGAAGGAAGGAAGGAAGGGACATTGATAGGAAGGAAGGAAGGAAGGAAGGAAGGAAGGAAGGAAGGAAGGAAGAAAAGAAAATGTTATGAATGGATGGATGGAAGGTAGAATGGATGGATGGATGGATGGATGGAAGGAAGGAAGGGACATTATAGGAAGGAAGGAAGGAAGGAAGGAAGGAAGGAAGGAAGGAAGGAAGGAAGGAAGGAAGGAAGGAAGGAAGGTGATATGGATGGATGGAAGGAAAATGGTATGGATGGATGGATGGAAGGAAGGAAGGAAGTGGAAGAGGAAGGTGGGATGGGGAAGGGAGGAGTGGGAATGGAGAATCAAGCTCCCAAAACCAAGAAAAAAATACTTTGTGGTTCTTCCAAAGAGATTTCTTTATTGTTCCTCACCCATAGACAGAATCTTGCCAAACTGTAGCAGACCATACCCCCCCCCCCCAATCTTGTACTCTGGAAACAATTAGGGAGGAGCCGTCTTCAGCCTCTTTCTCTCACACAAATTATCTGAACTGAGTTGTCT
Organism: Pantherophis guttatus; assembly: GCF_059756535.1. Classification (NCBI taxonomy): domain Eukaryota; kingdom Metazoa; phylum Chordata; class Lepidosauria; order Squamata; family Colubridae; genus Pantherophis; species Pantherophis guttatus. Next base: position 10,434,261 of record NC_142076.1, on the reverse strand, counting down.
CTTACTCCTCTGGAATTCACACCCTCCCTCCTGGGAATCTGGCCCACTACATTCCATCACAGCAACCTATCAAACTGGGAAGGAAGAAATCAAGGGGTCAGGGGTAGAAGTGTTGCAATTAGGACATGCCAAGCTTGATGTCCAAACCTGAAGATTTAGGTTCAAAGGCCATTTTATTGCAAATTGTCTTCATATAATTGCTGGAACAATCATGCTTGTTTTCATGCCCTAAGAGCAAGTAGTTCTAGAGTTGGGATATTTTCAGGGCCTTTAAAAGCAGAGACCAACATCTTACGAGGTAATCAAACACTGCAAGATTTAAGTAGACTCATCCGTAAGATCCTACTGTCAACTCATAAAGCATCCCTGGCCTGCTCTCGAGTTGCCATAGGCAGGAGAGGGGGGGAACTGACGGAGCAGCAGCACAGCAGCCACAACCAGAAGCACATTCCACACATACCTTTCTCAAGGTTGTATCGCAGGTTACTGAAACCAGCCAGAGAGGTGTGATCTCTACAGCCCTCAAAAGTGCTCTGTTGGAGAATGTGATTTATGACACACCTTGGGAGGAGGGTGGGAAACAGGGTCATAACTGGGGCATAAATTACGTGGGGGCAGAGCTGACTTCACTTGGGTACTTGCTGACATGTTGCTCCTAATAAATAACTGGATTTCTTTTGAAACTTGGCTCGAGGACCATGGTTTAATTAGGGCATCCATCGGAACCGTGACACCTACATGATCTCACATGAGAACAGTGAACTCTCCAAGATTCAGTGATCTTGTGAAGTTGCAACTATTTGGGGCGGGTGGGTGAGCGGGTTGGATCACTGTATCCATCCCCTCTCTCATTTGTTAGGTCTCTAAGAATGAAGAACTGAGCAGGGAATTACTTAACTTGGTTAAGTCCAAGCAGGAGCATCCACACCATCTCCAAACCAAGAGCAAGGAGTCCCAGCCTGAAGCTGAAGAACCGTCTGCTGAAGTGAAGCGGGTGCGAACCTTGGTCCATCGCCTCTCTGCCCGCAAAGTCAAGGTATCTTCATTCTTTGTGCCTCTCTTGGTTGTGAACAAATTGTGATGTTTATCGACTTGATCTGTTCCCATGCATGCTTCGTTTCTTTTAGCCCAAAGATGTGGCAGTGGCTTCAGACCAAGAACCTCAAAAATTGGAGAAAAGTGTGAGTTGAATGGCGCAGCCGCTTCATTCCCCCAAATGATGGAGTTTATAATCTAAGTGAAGGGTCTGCAACCTTAAATACTCGAAGAGCCATTTGGACCCATTTCCCACAGAAAAGAAAACACCGGGAGCCACAAAACTTGGGTGGGCATGGCCAACTCAATGTCACTCACTTCCACCAGTGACATGACTCCCCTAGCCACACCTACCCAGCTGGTCATTAGGGCAGAGAACCAGTTGTTAAAAAACACCGGGAACTACAAAATCTTTTTGACATCTCTCTCTCTCCCCTCTCTCCCCTCCCTCCCTCTCTCTCCCCCCTCTCCCTCTCTCTCTGTATCTCTCTCTGTCTCTCTCTCCTGCTCTCTCTGTATCTCTCTGTCTCCGCCATGGCCGCTTCTCCATCCCCTGCCATCGCCCTTACCTTCTCAGGCCAGGCGAGGAGTGACTGGGAGGGGAGGGCAAGGGATGGGGCTAGCCAGTGGTGGGATCACCTGACAGGGAGCCACAGCAGAGGGCCCAAAGAGCCGCATGCGGCTCCAGAGCCACAGGTTGCTGACCCCTGATCTAAGTGAACCAGACTGAAAATATTCAGGATGAACAGTGATGAAGACACATAGCTCTGTCTGAATGGTTGCTTTCCCCTTCAACAGTTACTTGGAAACCAAGGTCACATCACTGAAGAGATGGAAAAAATGAGAGAAATGTACAATTCCCAGCAACAGAAATTGGAGGAGAGAATGTGAGTAAGATCTCTCCATACCCGAGTCCTAATTAAACCAACTGAGAACATGTGCTTTGCAGATTTTTTATGCGCTTCTAACATTTTAGCTATCCAATTGTATTCGTTAAGAAACAGTGGAAACTGTTGTCCAAGGTAGATAGCTGGAATGATCTGTCATATGTTTCTCCTTCACCCTTTTACAGATATGGGACCGCAACATTTAAAAGCATTTTAAGAAATTCCAAGGATTGGAAACTTGCTTGTGTATTAAATCAAACCTGTAGCTAAAGGAATTTTCTTTGTTCTGGATAATCTTAGCATATCCAAGACCTTCTCTTTCTGTCCCAAAGTTGATAGATGATAGATGTTGTCATTGTTGTGATCCCTTCTTCCTTTTTAATCATATATCATCCTCTTCTTTTGGCTTGGCCTCGGAAGAAAAGCAGGAAAATATAGGTGGACATCTCAAATGCTTCACCCAACACAAGGAGGAGGAGGAGGAGGAGGAGGAGAAGGAGGAGGAGGAGGGGGAGGAGGAGGAGGAGGAGGAGGAGGCTCAAAAGTACCATAAAAAGTCAGCAATACAAGAAAAACAAGCAACAGAACTTGAGTTCAGGACCATGGAGAGCAGCCCTAGAGGTGGATTTGAGAGAGGTTATTCCAGCTCTCTCCCTTGGAATTACAGATTGAGATGCTGATCTTCCTCAACATTCTATTTCTCAAATACTACAGCTAATATCCGTTTCCTGCCAACCTCTTCCAGGTCGAAAGTTGATATGATCAGTAGGCTAGAGAAAGTTCATTCATTGACTGCACAATTTGGAGTTTCATTCCTCTAACTGCAGGCTCCAAATTTGGGTTTGAAAACAGAGGAGGCTGGTTTTGGGTCACGATCATTGGACAATTCTATTCCAAAGAGTTGCAAAATGAAGGAATAGGTTCAGGTTTTCATGGCAGCCATATACGTAGTTCCATATTTTTTTTTAAATTTGATTTATATGCCGCCCTTCTCCGGAGACTCAGGGCAGCTTACAATGTGCTAAGCAATATATGTAGCCATCAGGGGTGAAATGCTCTCGGTTCGGACCGGATTGCCTGATCCAGTAGCGATGGCGGCGGGTGGTTCGGAGAACCGGTAGCAAAAATCCCTCCCCACCCCCATGCCCAGCTGAGCCACGCAATCATCAGAGGCTTTTTATTTTATTTTTAAAAGCATTTTTTTACAACCTCTTCAGCCGAAAAAATGGTTTTAAAAGTTAAAAAAAAAAGTTGGCCACGCCCACTCAGTCATATCCCCCCCCCCACCAAGCCATGCCCACAGAACCGGTAGTACCGAATTTTACATTTCACCACTGGTAGCCATATATGTATGGCAGCCATATACGTAATGTGGACCTCCTCACCAAGATCATAGGAAACAAGAATGTAGCACATGTCTATGGAGATTCTCAGTCATCCAGGTCACGGCTGTCCCAAAGGTCCTTTTTCAAAAGGCAATCGGATTTTGTTTTTCCTTGAGGACCTTTTGCTTCTCATCCAAGAAGCTTCTTCAGTTCTGACTGAATGGTGGAAGATGGAAGGATAAAGCTTCTTGGATGAGAAGCGAAACGTCTTCAAGGAAAAACAAAGGAAGTCCAGTTGCCTTTTGAAAAAACACCTCTGGGACAAGAGTGTAGCACCTGTGTTCTCAGGATTTCATATTTTGGCACTGCCCAGAGCTTCCCAGACACTAAACCTTGGTGCCTTGCTGACATTGAATGAACCACACTGATGTTTCAGTTTAAGAATAAAATAAACTTGACACAGGGAAATATATCCCTGCCTCCAAATAACAGCAAGTGCCAGAAAAGAGAGGCCTCACTAATTTCCCCTAATTGTTCTATCTCCTGTATCTGCCTAAAAGCATTAAACAGAGCTGCTGGTCCATGAAGAGCAGCTCACCAAGAATAAAGGAAAAAGTGCAATATTTACTGTATTTTTCAGAGTATAAGATGCATTATTCCTCCACCCCCCCGCAAAGAGGGTGAAAATTTGGCTGCGTCTTATACACCGAATGTAGCCAAAAACGCGAGGCACAGAGGAGACGATGGTCTGTGGCAATCCCTGCAGCCTTGAACAGCTGATCGGGGGTATTCCGAGAGGGCGATCCACCCACCAATCAGCTGCTCGTGCTGAATCAGGCTGCAATAATGTGCTGAAGCTGACCTGGCTGTTTGCTATTTGCTGCAAGGATTGTCAGAGTTTGCAGCAGCAATGGCATCCAGAAAGCACACACAAGTAACTGATTCAGCAGGATTCAATAACTTCCCTTTATATATAATATAAAGTAAATATACAATACCAAAAGCAGGTTTTCCAACACAAGCAGAGGAGAGGAGTTTCAGTTTCAGTTTTAGTTTCAGAGATCAGCACAACATGCACAGTTGACCTAAGTCACGCCCAGGCTCCTTGCTGTCTCCTTCCTTGTTGCTCACACAGCAAATACTGTTTCAGTTTCCAAACAGCCCTCAATTCTCTCACACACTGACAGGACGCTAGCCAGATGAATACCGACGGATGCTGGTAGGCCGAGGCAGATTTTTTTTTCTTATTTTCCTCCCCAAAAACTAAGGTGCGTCTTATACTCCGGAGTGTTTTATATTCCAAAAAGTATGAGTATGTTGTTTTTGGTGTCTCCAGGATCACCATGGGCAAGGAATTGCAGGAGGCCAAGAAAGCAATTCGGCACACGCAGCATAAACTGGCAGAAGAGTCGGCGGTGAGGATCAATCAGTCCTGCTTTTTATGCAAAGGGATGGGTAACGGTATGTGGGAATGGCCTTGGGATACAGGAGGGAGAGTCAGAGACTGGAAAACCAGCATGTAAAAGGTATGTCAGCTCAGAGAAGGAGGCAGAATGTGGAGGACATTTCAGGAGGGACCCTCCCTAGTTTTCCAGAGAGTAAAAGCAAAGGAAGGGAGGGGAACTTTCAGACTAGCAAGATTCTGTTAATGGAACTGTACTATAAAGATAGTACTAGTACTATATGTTTTTAAATTGCTTTTAAATTTTATATATGTGTTTGTTTTATCTTTGGCTGTGCACCACCCTGAGTCCTTCGGGAGAAGGGCGGTATGAAATTAGATTAAATAAATAAAATAAATAAATAAATACTCAATAAAAACCATCAATGGCTTTTAGCGGAGACAAGCCGGTATTATTTTGTAAGTAGCTCAAGGCAGACAGTATCTTTAATACTCTTTCTCCTATTTTCCCCATAACCACCCTGTGAGGGGGTTGGACTAAGAGATGGACTAGCTCAAAGTCACCAAGCCGGTTTTTATACCTAAGGGGGGACTAGAAATCACCATCTCCTGGTGATTGGCCCAAAGGCACCCAGTTTGGCTTTCATACCTAAGGCAGGACTAGAACTCACCATCTCCTGGTGATTGGCCCAAAGGCACCCAGTTTGGCTTTCATGATTAAGGTGGGACTAGAACTCACCATCTCCTGGTGATTGGTCCAAGATCACCATATGTTGCAGTTAGTCCCCTCAGCTCTTTTCTCATTCCATTCCTTCTTCCAACCTCTTTGTTTAAATTATTATTTTATATTTTTCATCCCACCTTTATTGTTTTATCCATCTAACAAAAAATATCCCAGCACTCAAGATTCAAAGGCGTAAGAGTGTTTGGGAATGTGGAGGTCCTACCTAGTCCTCATTTCCTTAAAGCAAGTTCCAATTTTGGTCGTAAATCGAGGACTACCTGTACATTTTTCTCTCCTGGGGCTACAGATATTGCTGTCCTCCCAAGGCCATCTTCAAGAGGTTGAGGCCGAGAATTCCAGGCTACAGTTACAACTCAAAGAGCTGAATGAGGAATACCGCTCACGTCTTGTTCAGTACATCACAGATCTGGCGGTAAGTATTTCTCATTGGGGGTGTGTGCGATTCCCAGGTGGTTTCCCAGCCTTTTGGGGGGCATTTGTTGGGCTGTTTTCAGGCCATTTTCTGGCCTGAAAGTCCAAAAAACAGCATGAAAATGGCCCCCAAAACAGCCCGAAAATGGCCCGAAAACCAGCCTGAAAACGTCTGGAAAAATAGCCCGAAAACATCCCAAAAAACAGCCTGAAAATGGCCCAAAAAACAGCCTGAAAACATCTCGAAAAACAGCCTGAAAATGGCCTGAAAAGCAGCCTGAAAACAGCCCAAAAAACAGCCCAAAAACAGCCTGAAAAACAGCCAAAAACCAGGCATGAGCGCACCGGCCAATTGGTCTTCAGGTTTCCAGCGCTCCGGCACATGCACATGTACACACACGCATGGCATTGCACACGCATTCCGGTTTGGCCACTCGGTGCCGAAAAGGTTCTCTATCAGTGATGGGATTCAAGTAATTTAACAACCGGTTCTCTGCCCTAATGATTTCTTCCAACAACCAGTTTTCCAAACTGCTCAGAAAGTTAACAACCGGTTCTCCCAAAGTGGTGCGAACCAGCTGAATCCCACCTCTGTTCGCCATCACTGTCTTATACTTTCCTTTTATTTTTATTTATTTATTTTATTGAATTTCTATACCGCCTTACTCCCGAAGGACTCAGGGCGGTGCACAGCCATGAGATAAAACACATAGATATACAAAATTTAAAATCGAATAAAATGAATTAAATAAATTTGGCTGAATTAATACCAATAATTTAAGATACCCATGTTTTAAAATACATTAAAAATTTAGAATTTACACTTAAAAGGGAGAAGATTTAGGCGAGGCCAGCTTGATGAAATAAAAGCATCTTCAACTCACGGCGGAAGGTGCGCAGATCCGGAATCCTCCGTATCTCTGGGGGGAGCTCATTCCAGATCGTCGGTGCCCCCACAGAGAAGGCTCTCCCCCTAGGGGCCGACAGCCGACATTGTTTGGCCGACGGCACCTGGAGGAGCCCCTCTCTGTGGGAGCGTACTGGTCGGTGGGAGGCTGTTGATGGTAGTAGGCGGTCCCGTAAGTAACCAGGTCCCAAGCCATGGAGCGCTTTAAAGGTGGTAACCAGAACCTTGAAGCGCACCCGGAAGACCACCGGGAGCCAGTGCAGCTCGCGCAGGAGAGGTGTTACATGGGAGCTCCATGTTGCTCCCATAACCACCCGCGCGGCCGCACTCTGCGCCAGTTGGAGCCTCCGGGTGCATCTCAAGGGGAGCCCCATGTAGAGAGCATTACAATAGTCCAGACGAGAGGTGACATACTTTGTAGTGACATACGCATTCCACGGTTTCACTTCCCTGTTCTTTCTTACTGACCGTCACTTTCCGTAAACACCCGTGTACATTTGAAGCTTTCAGCCATTTGGTACTTTCAGTTCCTTATTTCCCCCAGTTTCATTCTTCCTATTCCAAATGTATCAGTGACCTGATGGGTCAGTAAGCAGTTAATGCTAGAATGCCCCATTCTCTAGTCTCACCAAATGTATTTGTATTTCAAGGAATACACCGATAGTACATCGTCAACGGCTAAAAGGGAACCCACTCAAATGAAGCGTTTTGTGGGCAGCATGTTGAAAGACATCCGGGCTTCCTATAAATCTCGGGAGGAACAGCTGGCGAGAGCTGCTCGTGGTTACAAGAAGCGCGTGCAGAATTTGGTCAAGAAGCATGAGGGTCTACTCATTGCCTACAGGTAAGAGAAGGGGCCAAGGTGGAGGACAGAAAACCCCAAAACCTAGACTGAGACCCAGAAGAGCCTTGGTGGCGCAGCAGATTAAAGTGCTGTTAAGTAACACCAGCTGCCTGCAATTACTGCGAGTTCGAATCTCACCAGGCTCAAGGCTGACTCAGCCTTCCATCCTTTCAAGGTAGGTAAAATGAGGACCCGGATTGTGGAGGCAATAAGCTGACTTTGTATAAAAAAGAACACCGCTTTGGGGGGGGGGGCAAAAGCCCTACTAAGCAGGTATATACAAAAGGCTATTGCTTAACGCATTGTAAGCCGCCCTGAGTCTTCGGAGAAGGGCGGCATATAAATTGAAACAATAAATAAATAAATAAATAAGATGTTACATCTTCTAAAATACCTGGCTCTGCAGAGTCCTTGGTACTCTCTGAGCTTAGTAGTTTGCTTGCAGACATTTTATTACCCAACTAGGTAACATCATCAGTGCTAGTATGGGGCTTGCTCCAGGGGTGGGTTTCAAATTTTGTTACTACCGGTTCTGTGGGCGTGGCTTGGTGGGCATGGCAGGGGAAAGATACTGTAAAATCTCCATTCCCACGCCACTCCAGGGGAAGGTTACTGCAAAATCCCCATTTCCTCCCAATCAGCTGGGACTTGGGAGGCAGAGAATAGATGGGGGCGGGGCCAGTCAGAATTTTTACTATCGGTTCTCTGAACTACTCAAAATTTCCGCTACCGGTTCTCCAGAACCTGCTAAATAGCTCCCCTGTTTAATAACCTTTCTGGTACTGTCTTATGATCCTTATAGCCGAGACTGTAGATCTGGGGTCAATGACATGTTTGATTGGCGATAGGATACAACGTGAGCAAATCCGGTTGCTGGGCTCTCACGATTTGGATCCTGGCCCACCGGAGCACTATTTCTCCATCACGGACGCTGAACTGCTGACCAACACCTCGCAAGAGTTAAATCGGTTGCGGGAAGACAAAGCCAATCTGGAGGGACAACTCTATGAGTTGCAGATGAAGGTGAGTCCACAATGTACTTTTCCCTGGAAGGGGATCTTATGAGGCTGGGGAGGTCAATCCTTGAATTAACCTATCCTTCAATACATTCAACATTAGGAATGGGCAGGATAAACATAAAGGAATAATTGAGAATAGAGCTGGAAGAGACCTTGGAAGTCTTCTAGTCCAATCCTTGCTCCAACAGGAGGCCCTATACCAGTGAGGATTAACCTTTTTGCTGTCGCGTGCCAAAAGAGGGGGGAGCGCAGGGTGGGGTGTCGCATGCGCATGTGCCCACACCAATGATTCAATGCCACCCATGGTCTGGCAAAGGTTTTGTATGCCCTAGTTAGCAATGCAATGTTCCCGGAGAAGAAGCTTTGCTTCTTTTGTCTTCTCTCTTTTTTTTTCTTTGCCTTCTCTTTTCAATTTATCAATCTAGTCCATTGCCTTGGGACTTCCCAAAGATCTTCTATCTAAATACTAACCAGGTTTAGCCCTACATCACGTTCTGACCTCAGCCAAGGTCAACCACAGGCGGCCACCTGCTGCCAACCATTTTTCAAGTTGTGCTCTGCGCTTCGAGTCGAAAGTTTAAATTGCTTTGGACAAAAGCGCCAACTCATTAAAACACCCATGTCTGTAACCAGTGGTGGGTTCCTCCCGGTTCGGCTGAGCCGGTAGTGGTGACGATATGACGTCAACGAACCGGTTCTCTTTGTTTGGGAGCTGGGTCCTCCCACCCCCCGCGTTATTCTTATCTTTTATTTGGCCCCACCCCCAATCTATTCGCTGCCTCCCGAGTCCCAACTGATCGGCTAGAAGGAAAAAAACTGTTTAAACTCTTGCCGCAGGGCTTCAAAGGGCCGCCCTACAGCTGATCAGTGTTAAAAGGTAGTGTGGTGGTAGACCAGAGCACTCCAAAAACAAGACCGGTGCCTCCAAAAACAAATGGGTAGACCGGAACGCTTCAAGAACAAATGGGTAGACTGGTGCCTCCTAAAACAAATGAGTAGACCGGTGCCTCCTAAAACAAATGAGTAGACCGGTGCCTCCTAAAACAAATGAGTAGACCGGTGCCTCCTAAAACAAATGGGTAGACCGGTGCCTCCTAAAACAAATGAGTAGACCGGTGCCTCCAAAAACAAATGGGTAGACCGGTGCCTCCTAAAACAAATGAGTAGACCGGTGCCTCCTAAAACAAATGAGTAGACCGGTGCCTCCTAAAACAAATGGGTAGACCGGTGCCTCCTAAAACAAATGAGTAGACCGGTGCCTCCAAAAACAAATGGGTAGACCGGTGCCTCCAAAAACAAATGGGTAGACCGGTGCCTCCAAAAACAAATGAGTAGACCGGTGCCTCCTAAAACAAATGGGTAGACCGGTGCCTCCTAAAACAAATGAGTAGACCGGTGCCTCCAAAAACAAATGAGTAGACCGGTACAGCTCTGTAAGCAGTTAAAAGCCTGGTAGACCAGTACCTCTGCTAAATCCTAAAGAACTGTCATCTGACCATCAAGCCACGCCCACAAAACTGGTAGTAAAAAATTTTAGAACCCACCCGTCTGTAACTAAGTTCACAGGGCTGCTTTAATGAATCACCTTGTTTTTCAGAGGTGGGATTCACTTACCTTCTCTACCGGTTCGCAAATGTGAGCGCACGGGACACTCCGTGCGTGTACTTTGCTCACGGGCATGGCTTGCATGCATGCGCACGGCATCAAAATGTGCAGAAATAGGACGACATAAAGACCATTTGGGCAAACCGGTTCAAACCAGTAGAATACCACCTCTGCCGTACTTGAAGCCCATCCCTGGCCAGTCCCTGCCTCACTCGGTCTCAACCCAACTCACCTCACAGGGTGACTTTGAGGAAAACAGCAGGGGAGATCACTGTGTCACATCTTGAGTTGTAATAAAATAAAGGCAGGACATCCATCTAATCACAAATTCATTGTGCCCCCCCCCCCCCGTTTCTGTTGCTTTAGGTAAAACTAAGTGAAAAAACGATCTCTGGAACGTCTTCTCAGTAAGTACGTCTCCCTCTCCATGGGGCTCCTATGAATTCAAATCTTTATTACAGATTCAGAGAGAAAAGTGCCTTGGTAGTACAGTGGTCTAAGGCACCCTGTTATTAAGCTGGTTATTAAGACCAGATGCCTGCAATTACTGCAGGTTCGAATCTCGCCAAGGCTCAAGGTCGACTCAGCCTTCCATCCTTTCTAAGGTAGGTAAATTGAGGACCCAGTTTGTGGGGGCAATAAACTGACTTTGTATAAACATACAAAAGGATGAAGGCTATTGCTTAACGCATTGTAAGCCGCCCTGAGTCTCCGGAGAAGGGCGGCATATAAATCAAATTAAAAAAACAAAACAAAACTGAAAAACCGAACAGCTAAGATAACATTAATCAAAAGTAATACAGGCAGTCCCCGACTTACGACCTCAACGGGAGCCCAAAGTTTCTGTTGCTAAGCAGGACAGGTGTTAAGTGAATTTTGTCTCGTTTTACGACCTTTCTTGCCACAGTCATTAAGGGAATCCCTGCAGTAGTTAAGCTAATAACCCGGTCATGAAGTGAATCTGTCTTTCCCGTTGACTATGCTTGTCAGAAGGTCTCAAAACAAGGATCACATGACACTGACAACTGTCACAAGTACAAGCCAGGTGCCAAGCCTCCAAATTTTGATCACATGATCACAGGGAATGCCACGAAGGTCGCAAACGGGGAAAACGGTCAAGAGTCACTTTTTCTTTGCCGTTGTAACTTGGAATGGTCGCTAGATGAATGGTTGTAAGTTGAGGAGGCAGCGGGGGGGGGCGTTCTCATGGAGCCAGCCTACCCCATGGTTATCCTTCCTCTGGAGTGGGGAGGGAATGGGGATTTTGCAGTATCCTTCCTCTGGAGTGGGTGGGAATGGGGATTTTGCAGTAGTCTTCCCCCAGGAGTGGGGTGGGAATGGGAATTTTGCAGTATCCTTCCCCTGCCATGCCCACCAAGCCACGCCCACAGAACCAGTAGTAAAAAAATGTGGATTTCACCACTGATTCCCACCCCACTCAAGGGGAAGGATACTGCAAACTCTCCATTCCCACCCCACTCTGGTGCCAGCCAGAGGTGGTATTTACCGGTTCTCCGAACTACTCAAAATTTCCGCTACCGGTTCTCCAGAACTTGTCAGAACCTGCTGGATTTCACCCCTGGAAAAAAAAAAAAACCCCTTTCAAACTCGCATATAGAAAGACGGCGCATGCAAGCGGAAACCTAAGTAGGCGCCCTGCCTTGAAGCATTTATCTATCGATCCTCTTTCCTAAACCACAGAGCATGAAGCATTTTCAATGGAAGCATTTACAATTAAGCCCCGGCTACATCATTAAAACGCCCGGGAAACAAAAGTGCTTCTCACATTCACAAAACGGGCACAGGCCGAACACCAAAAGGGGGAAGGGAAGCCCCAAGCTTGTACATGATTAATGCTTTATTTTGCCTATCTGGCCAAAAAAAAAAAAAAAGGCTGTTTGAGAGGCCTAACGGTAAACGCCAACCTAAAATAAAATTTAAAGGGCTGATTGGTGCAAACAACACCAATTTATTTGCTTTTATAAACAGGCATTTCCAAGCCAGACCTGGCTGTTAAAAAAATGTCGATCTCTCTTTCTTTTAAATTGCTGAAAAAAGAGAGATGGAGAATTCCTGGCGGCAACGGACAACCCTCCAGAGGGAGCTCTGGGTATCCCAAATCCGTGTGTCCCCCCCTCCTCCGAACATGTAAATTGGAGCACAATGCATTCCTCCGTTCATTCCATTCTTTTATTACAGTCAGAATTCTCCAAACATCAAAAGTGACCTATATTTTACTTATGCGAGACTCGGACCAACTCGGCCAAACTTTCCCACGGCTCGCTCGCATATTTCCCCACGATGAGATCACCTAGCCTCAACACCCCGCAAGTGAAGTGAGGGGATTTGCTCCCTGAAGGACAAAAAAAACACACCCCTCCAGAATAAAAGATGGGCGAAGGTCAAGAGATGGTGGGGCCTCCTTCCCAGCGTTTCTCACCTCCATTTTTTTTTAAAGAGAAGGCTTCTCTTGTGCAAAAACCGGGTTTGTACCCAGTTTGGCTCAATCTCGGGATGTTTAAAGGTAAAGGTAAAGGTTCCCCTCGCACATATGTGCTAGTCGTTCCTGACTCTAGGGGGCGGTGCTCATCTCCGTTTCAAAGCCGAAGAGCCAGCGCTGTCCGAAGACGCCTCCGTGGTCATGTGGCCGGCATGACTCAACGCCAAAGGCGCACAGAACGCTGTTACCTTCCCATCAAAAATGGTCCCTATTTTTCTACTTGCATTTTTTATTACCTGCTTTCGAACTGCTAGGTTGGCAGAAGCTGGGACAAGTGACGGGAGCTCACCCCGTTATGCGGCACTAGGGATTCGAACCGCTGAACTGCCGACCTTTCGATCGACAAGCTCAGCGTCTTAGCCACTGAGCCAAATTTGGGGTTGCCGACAGAATTGGTGAGGCAATTTTCTTGCAGACATTTCATTACCCAACTAGGTAACATCATCAGTGCTACAAGGGAGAGGGCTTTGCCTTAGGCAGTGGGAGAGCGATGAACCCATCAGCTTGATATCGGCCCTTCCTTTCTTCCTCCCTTCTTCCTCCCTTCCCTTCCCCTTCCACCATTTCTCCTTCTCTCCTTCCTTCCCTTCTTTTCCAGTCTTCCTTCATTCCTACCTCCTCCCTAATTTCCGGGTTTATTAGTACCACAGCTCCCATCCCTCCAGACAGCAGATGGTTGTAATCCAGTGCATAAGTATTGTAAGAGATCCTGGTTACCACAGGTCTTCTCCAGGGATAAGGTCAGGGGTGAAATCCAGCAGGTTCTGACAGGTTCTGGAGAACTGGAAGCGGAAATTTTGAGTAGTTCAGAGAACTGGCAGATACCACTTCTGGCTGGCCCCAGAGTGGGGTGGGAATGGAGATTTTGCAGTATCCCCTGCCACACCCACCAAGACACCCCCACAGAACCGGTAGTAAAAAAATTTGGATTTCACCACTGGATAAGGCTGTGGTTTTGGAGACATCTGAGCTTGAATGTGTAACCCAGGCATCATCATCATCTTTTAACGACCCCAAAATCGTTGCGGGGTGGAGTCTGGGCAACTGAATGGAGCTAGCAGTGTGTTTACTGGCCGGATGCCCTTCCTGTTGCCAATGCGGAGTTTTGTATAGCAGATATATTCACATTCTGCCCAGAAAGAGAAATATCTGCCTCTACCTAGGATCAAACCGAGAGCTCCACCTCTAGGCCACACCACCAATGTGGAACCCAGGCCTGCAAAGCAGATACTCTATTGCAGAGCCAATTTAGTAGGCATCTCCCCATCACAACTCCTTCTCCTTGCTGTTCATTGCTGTCTTCCTCCTCTTTTCATTCATCAGACCTTTGTCTAGGCTGCGGATTTTCCTCCCGTCTCTCAAGGTTATTCTCACAGCCCTTTACCCTGGCTGTTTCAATATCTTTACCTAGATCAGTTACATATCAAGTAGCTGCAAGTAACCTAATCAAGTAACCTTGGCGAATGTTAAAGCTGGTTGACTGATAGCAGTGTTCCAATATTTGAGGGGCTGCCTCAGAGAGGAGGTAGTCAAGCTATTTTCCAAAGCACCTGAAGGCCAGACAAGGAATAATGGATGGAAACCAGTCAAGGAGAGATTCAACTTGGAAATAAGGAGGAATTTTCTGACAGTGAGAACAATCAAACCATGGAACAGACGTTGCCTTCAGAAGTTGTGGGAGCTTCATTCCTGGAAGCTTTCAAGAAGAGACTGGACTGTCATCTGTCAGAAATGGTGTAGGATCTCCTGCTTGGGCAGTGGGTTGGACTAGATGACCTACAAGGTCCCTTCCAATTCAGTTAATCTGTTTGGTTAGTTCAGGGGTCAGCAACCCGTGGCTCTGGAGCCGCATGTGGCTCTTTCATCCCTCTGCTGCAGCTCCTTGTCGCCAGTCGGCTCCACAATTGATAGGGCTTTTGGGTAGGAGAGGCAGAGGAAAAAGGATGCCGTGCTAGGAGACTCTATGGTGGGGGAACCGGACTTCTGGTCAGCTCCAGAATTGAACGGGGGCTTCCGGTTAGGCCCTTTGTGGCTCTTTGAGTGTAAGGTTGCCAACCCCTCTGTTAGTTAATGGCTTAATGTTTTGAGAAATGCGTGAATTCAGTAGTCAAGGTAAAAGGGTTATCCATGCACAGCCCCAACAGCGTAACAACGGTGCCTCTTTTTAATTCACAGTGTACTGCCTCTCCCTGTGCCTACTCTGTTGGAGGGCGAGGGCTGGGCTGAACTCAGGAAGCAGCTACGGGAATTTACCCACACTACTCAAGTAAGTAAAACTCTCCAAGAATGTGGCTATATCCATCAACAAAAGGACTGCAGCGTGCATTTTTCCAAGTCCCCCTATTGATTGATGAGATATTGGTACGCGAGAAAGACCTTGGGAGACCCGTCAATGAGATTTTGCATAGGGAACAATCAGATAAGAGACAGCATAGCCCACAGATGGATAGCGGGTGGGTCAAAAGACTCAGAAGGGACCCTCCCTTAGTTACTTGGGCTGTGAAGAAGATGGGGGGGGGGGCGGTGGAGGATTGTACTTTCAAACTAGCAAGATTCTGTTAATATAGGTTTACAATAAAGTAGAGTCAGCTTACCTATCTTATAAGTCTCAATGTATAATTTTCTTCCACTTTACCGCTAAAGGGTAATCTTGGAAGCTGGACGCTGTTTTCCCTTCCTTCCCTCTTATACCAGAGAGTCAATCCTGAGTTTCTTTCTCATTCTCTGAGTTATTTTCCCATCGATTGCTACATGATATTTCCTTTGAGACCATCTCTGTACTTGTAACAAACTGTGAGAATAACCTTAAGGAAGAGCCACTTGTCAAAGCAGAAGGCAGATAAGAGAAGTCTGAGTCCCAAAACAGAAAAGTAATTCGAGAAAACATCTCCAATTTTATCGTCCCTCCCTAGTTCTCATTCTATATTAAATTGTTTATTTATTTATCTAGTTATTAGATTTATTGTCTTGCACCCTTTACGCATGACAGGAGAGAAATTTGAACACCTTTCATATGTGCTGTTTCCGACGTATCCTTGGCATCCCCTGGCATGACAAAGTTCCAAATAGCGCAGTCTTGGAACGTGCTGGAATTTCTAGCATGCGTACACTATTGAAACAATGACGTCTACACTGGCTTGGGCATGTTGTGAGAATGGCTGATGGTCGGATTCCGAAAGATCTCCTGTATGGAGAACTAGTGCAGGGAAAGCACCTTAGAGGGAGACCACAGCTGCGATATAAGGATATCTGCAAGAGGGATCTAAAGGCCTTGGGAATGGACATTAACAACTGGGAAACCTTGACCTCTGATCGTTCAGCCTGGAGGCTAAAGTCACAGCACGGCCGTCTCCAATTCGAAGAGACGCTTGTTCGGCAGGCCGAGGCAAAGAGGCAGTCCCGGAACCAGCAAAATCTGGGGGCTGGGCAGGGGACAGAATATATCTGCCCTCAGTGTGGAAGGGATTGCCACTCTCGGATCGGCCTTTTAGTCACATCAGATGCTGTTTTAGGACCCCTTCCCAGAACACGATACCATAGTCCCATGATGGTGAATCTATGGCACATGTGCCACAGGTGGCATGCGGAGCCATATCAGTGGGCATGGGAGCTCAGCACCTTCTGGGCCACCTGGAAGTAGGGAAACAGGCTGTTTCCTACCTTCGGGGGGCCTGTGGTGTGGGGTTGGAAGGCCTGTTTTTGCTGTCCCCAGGCTCCAGAGTCTCTCTAGGAGCCTGGGGAGGGCGAAAACGGCCTTCCCCACCCACCCCAAAGGCCCTCCGGAGGCAGGAAACAGCCTGTTTCCCTACTTCCGGGTGGCCCAGAAGGCCCATTTTTCGCTCTCCCCAGGCTCCAGAGCCTCTCTAGGAGCCTAGGGAGGGCAAAAATGGCCTTCCCCACCCCCCAGAAGCCATCTGGAGGCTGGAAATGGCCCGCTTGCCATTGGGACTGGAAGTCGGCAAACGGGCCATTTCCAGCCTCTGGAGGGCCTCCAGGGGGTATGGGGAAGGCTGTTTTTGCCCTCCCCAGGCTCCTAGAGAAGCTCTGGAGCCTGGGGAGAGCAAAAAATGGGCCTACCGGGGCCACTGTGCCATTTCATGCCAAAAGCGCGGGGAGCGTGGGGGTGGGGGGATGTCGCACACTCGTGGGGCAGGGCGCATAGAATTATGGGTATGGGCATGAACGTGCAACCCCCCACGTTCCCCCTGCTTTTGGCATGCGATGGCAAAAACATTAGCCATCACTGCCAGTCTTTTGAGACTGAAGGTTGCCAAAAAGATTTATTTGCCAGCCATCTCGCCTCGAGGTGACTCTTTAGGATAAAAACAAGGAGGAAAGAGGCACACTCAGAGTTTCAAGAATCTGCAACTCTATAATAAAAGTAGGTTTAGTATTTACAACTGGGGTTCAAGTCTACTGTACTGTGAAGAGCCGAGAGTTCTCCTCTACAGGCATTTGGTTATTGGTCATCCTTCATGATCTCTGCTTCCCTTCCCACGACTTCAGGTGGAACTGGAAAGGGAGAGAAGCCAGCTGCTGGCCCGGGCGATGGTAGCAGAAGAGCAGGTTGTTGAACTGCAGGAATATGTGGACAAACACCTGGTGAGGTGAGACCAAAGGCAAAACTTCTCTTTGGGTCTATAGCAGGGGTGTCAAACTCAAGGCCAGCGGGCTGTTCTCCGCAGAGCTGGCCTGGGAATATCAAAGGACCGGCCTGCTAGAGGCCGAAAACAGGCCGTGGGGGGCCCCGGTACGGCCTGTTTTTGGCTGGCAGAGTACTGCAGGAGGCAATGGAGGGCGAAAATGAGGCAGAGGAGGCTGTGTGCAGCCCCCCCCCCCGGTGTCCCATTTTGGCTGGCAGGGTGCTGCAGGAGGCATCCGTCCCATTTCCCCCCACTGTGTGCCCCCCCACTCCATCGCGAACTACAATGCTGATCTGGCCCTCGAAGCCAGCATTGTCAGTCTTCATCCTGAGCTTTCAAAAATTCCAAGATGAAAGCTTCAGGTCTCTCTGGTTCCCAAACGCTGAAGGAAGACACAGGTTAAATCTCTCCCAGGTGAGTTCATTTATTTGCCTGTCTCCTGCCCTCTTTGGTCTCCTTATTTTTCGCACTGGAAACTGCTGGATAACCTGGATTCTATCAGTAGAAGTAAGTACCCATGATCTCCTCTTTGCTTCCATTGCAGATACAAGCAAGAGATTGTGAGAATGCGCAAACTCCTAGGAACAGACGGATCCCAAGGATTGAGTGCTGAAGCACCTGAGTTTCCAGTATTTTTGATGTCCCAAAGGAACCTCAGCAAGGAAATGTAGTTTTCTTATCCAAATAGAGCTGGAAGAGACCTTGGAGGTCTTCTAATCCAGCCCCCTGTTCAAGCAGGAGACTTTATACCTGTGATGGCTAACCTTTTTGTCAGTGTGCTAGGAGCGGGGGAAGGATGGTGGTCGTGGTATCATGCGCACATGCGCCCTGCCCCACACTTGCGTGCGCAACCCCCCTACACTCCTGACATACAATGGCATGATCCCACCGAAAGTTGGCAAACGGGCCGTTTCTGGCCCCTGGAGGAGTGGGGAAGGCTGTTTTCGCCCTCCCCAGATTCCTAGAAAGGCTCTGGAGGCTGGGGAGAGAGAAAAATGGGCCTTCCCCACCACCCCAAGGTCCTCCAGAGGCAGGAAACAGCCTGTTTCCCTACTTCTGGTGGGCCCAGAAGGCCTGAAAATCAGCTGTCAGGCGCATGCATGCGCGCCAGAGCTGAGCTCGCGTGCCCACCGATATGGCTACGCATGCCATAGGTTCGCCATCATGGCCCTATACCATTTCAGACAAATGACTGTCCAGTCTCTTCTTAAAAAACTCCAGTGATGGAGCATCCACGATTCCTGAAGGCAAGCTGTTCCACTGCTTAATTTTCCTCACTGTCAGGAAGTTTCTCCTTAATTCCAGGTTGCTTCTCTCCTTGATTAGTTTCCATCCATTGTTTCTTGTTCTTCCCTCTGGAGCTTTGGAAAATATCAGAATCCTTGCAGATGTTCTCAAGAGGCCTAGACTCTTGGCCTGAGTAACAACTGGACCTAACATCTGGTACACATTCATCCCCGAGATAGGAGGAAGAAAAAAAGGCTTGAAGTCTTCCACCAGCAGCCAAGTGGGTTCCTGGGTGAAATTTAAGCTTCAAAAATGTGAATGTTTTGTTCAACGCTACTCCAAAATTCCGGAATTTGTCTGTTTATGAAGAGCTTTTGGATAGAACACTGTGTGTATATTATACAGTGTGTGTGTGTGTGTATAAGAGGTGATTATGCATTCTTGGAAGGACATCCTGTATAACTTAAAACAAAATCTGTCCATGCTTTATTTTGACTTAGTATGGAAACACGAAGATCAAATATGATTCCATTCGGTCTGGGTTTGATTTGTTGATTAAAAACCGCCTGTCGTGATTTATATAAATATGATTTTAGTCTCAGTTCACTTATTTTCAGTTAATTACTGTACTGTATTACACTATTTCAGTTTTTTCTTCATCTCCACCCCCATTTCTCTCTTTTCTCTTCTTTTTAGATGTACCGTTTAGCTTTCTTCCAGCATACATTATATAGCTGTGATGGCGAACCTATGGCACACGTGCCAAGTTTAGCTCTGGCACCGGCCAGCTGATTTTCAGGCCTTTTGGGCCCACCAGAAGTAGGGAAACAGGCTGTATCCTACCTCCGGAGGGCCTCAGGGGGGTGGTGAGGAAGGCCCGTATTTTTCTGTCCCCAGCCTCCAGAGCCTCTCTAGGAGTCTGGGGAGGGCAAAAATGGCCTTCCCCACCCCCCTGGCAAATGGGCCGTTTCTCACCTCCGGGGAGAAGGCCATTTTTGCCCTCCCCAGAGTCCTAGAGAGGCTCTGGAGGCTGGGGACAGCAAAAAATGGGCCTTCCGGTCCCACCGGAAGTTGGCAAATGGGGCGTTTCTGGCCTCTGGAGAGTCTCCAGAGGGGTGGGGAAGGCCGTTTTCGCCCTCCCAGACTCCTAGAAAGGCTCTGGAGCCAGGTGAGAGAGAAAAACAGGCCTACCGGGCTATCACGTGCCAACAACAAGGAGAGTGGGGGTCATGCGCAGGATGCATAGAATTATGGGTGTGGGCACGCACGCGACCCCCCCGCCCCCCGTCCTGGCACGCGATGGCAAAAAGGTGAGCCATCACTGTTATATAGCATCAGCAGTATTGAATAGCGCAGCTTGACATTTGTAATTATTGTATTTGATGGGTATCACCGGTACAATTTACTGTAAGTAAAACTCAATTCAATTATAGCAATAATTTAAAAAGAAAAAGAAAAGAAAGAATTTAGCACCAACGTTCGCTTTATCCTCACAGCAAACTTGCAAGGTAGGGTAGATCAAGATACAACAGGCAACCCCAGACTGTTCACTAAGTAATTTGGGGAGACATGAATCTGAAGCTCATGTTTGGACAGTCAACCCAACATGACATGAGCTCTTGAATAACCCACAAAGAACATACAGGTAGTCCTCAACTTATGACAGTTCATTTAGTGGCCATTCAGTGAAAATGGCTCTGAAAAAATGGACTTATGATTGTTTTTCACACTTATGACTGTTGCAGCACCCCCATGGTCCCGTAATCAAAATTCAGATGCTTGGCAACTGACTCATATTTATGACGCCTGTCGTGTCCCAGGATCACGTGATCAGCTTTTGCGGTCTTCTGATGAGCAAAGTCAATGGGGAAGCCAGATTCATTTAACAACCGTGTGACTAATTTGTTGTGACCTAAGCTTCCTGAGTCATTGAAACACAAGAGTAGCCCCAAAAACCTCTTTTACTGCAATTGCTGTGAATTACGTTCATTCACAGCTGAGTCCCGATTAGTTGCAAAAACATGTTGCTTTCCTGCAAAGTGCCCACGCTCCACTTTCAAGCCTTATGGGAGGGGCCTCGTCCGGGCCTTCCCCAGACTCCAGGACTGGCCCATGTTCCTCCCCAGCCTCCTCATTCTCCGACTCCTCTGCCAGCTCCACAGGTTGCTGGCAGATCACAACATAACTGAACAACTTCAATGATTCACTTAACAACAGTGGCAAGTGTCAGCTGGCGGCCCCCAGGGGGAGAGCCTTCTCTGCGGGGGCACCCAACCTGTGGAATGAGCTACCTCCTGGAATACGACTGATCCCGGACCTCCGCGCTTTCCGAAAGGCCCTGAAATTTATTCCAGCAAGCTGGCCTAGCTTAAAATGGTTTTAATGGGGTTTTTAAATTTTCGATTTTATTGATTCTGGGTTTTAAATTGGGAACTTTTCGATTTTGTGATCTGGGATTTTAAATTGGAAATGCCGATGATTTAATTTATTTTTAGTTTTTTCCTTAACTTTTGTATTATATGTGTTTTAAGTTTGGCTGTTCACCGCCCTGAGTCCCCTTGGGGAGAAGGGCGGTATACAAGTTGAATGAATAAATAAATAAATAAATAAATAAATAAATAAATAAATAAATAAATAAATAAATAAATAAATAAAGTAGGTCGTAAAATGGGGCAAAATTAACTTAACAACAGAAATCTTGGGCTCCATCGTAGTCGTAAGTCGAGGACTACCTGTATTTCCCACTGAATTGCCTTCTCTTCCATTCCATCCTATTCCAAGTCTTCTTCATCATCTGCTGGCCTTCAGAAATAAGGTTTAAGAAACAGAACTGCATTCTCTTCTCTTCTGTCTTCTACCGAGTCTTCCCCATCAACCACTGGTGTTCTTATTAAAGTCTATGAAACTTGATTGCTTTCACAAGTGATCTCCAACCAAAGCAACTAACCAACATGTCACTCAAGGAGGGATACGTCCATGTTTGTGTGCAATTTAGAGGACTATTAATATACAGTAGTGGCCAAAATTGTGGAAACCTTTTGGGAAAAGTGTCTTTTCTAAAACTAGCTAATGACACCACTTTTTTTGGAGTAGTACCATAAAGTTATATATCAATGGAAAGATAATTGAATCAAGAATGTAATGCAATCACTTTTAGGAAGGATTTGCTATTAGAATAGCGGTTACAGTATAAAGAAGAAAAGTGAAACACGTACAAAAATGATCACCATAGGAAAAAACGAGATATACAAAAATGATCCCCATGTCAGTTAATACTTAGTTGGGTAACTTTAGCATAAATTACGGCCTTACAACGTCTTCCCATGGAGTGAACCAAGTCTTTGAGTTCTGCAGCTGTTATCATGTGAAACCAAGATTGAAAGATTGCTTCTATTAACTGGGTTTTATTGCTGGGTCGCTTCTGATTAACAAGTTTCTTTTGTCGGCTCCATAGATTTTCAATTGGGTGAAGGTCTGGGCTATTCCCAGGCCATTCCAGCAGTGGAATAGGATTATCTTGAAACTCAAAAAAAAAAAAAAAAGAAAAAAAAAGTGGTGTTATTAGCCATCCAACCTCAAAAATACACTTTTCCCAAAAGGTTTCCACAATTTTGGCCACTACTGTATTCCTTCTGCCAGCCCACCATTCAATTGGATTTGAGAAGATAAGGATTCGCATGATGCTCGGATTAAACAGACAGAAAGAAAAACAGGCACCGCAAAGATCACTGCAATTTGCAAATCGGAAGAATAAACAGGCACATCGGTCCCAAATGAATGATTTTGCTGACCAATCTTTGGGCAAAAATTCTAGAGCATTGCCCTTTCTGCCGAATGTTGAAGGAGAGAGGAGGGAGAATGGGGTTTTTTTTCCCCCCTTCTAAAGACCAATCACTCCCTAGCTTAAATAGGCTGTTGGTTCAGCAATAGCAGCAGCACTTAGACTTATATACCGCTTCATGGTGCTTTTGCAGCCCTCTCTAAGCGGTTTACAGAGTCAGCACATTGCCTCCCAACAATCTGGGTTCTCCTTTTACCCACCTCGGAAGGATGGAAGGCTGAGTCAACCTTGAGCCAGTCAGGATCGAACTGCTGGCAGTTGGCAGAGTTAGCCTGCAATACTGCATTCTAACCACTGGGAAGGAAGGAAGGAAAGGAAAGGAAAGGGAAGGGAAGGGAAGGGAAGGGAAGGGAAGGGAAGGGAAGGGAAGGAAGGAAGGAAGAGCAATAAGACTTAGACTTATATATCGCTTTACAGCCCTCTCTAAGCGGTGTACAGAGTCAGCATCTTGCCCCCAACAATTTTGGGTCCTCATTTTACCCACCTCGGAAGGATGGAAGGCTGAGTAAACCTTGAGCCAGTCAGGATCGAACTCCAGACAGTGGGCAGAGTTAGCTTACAATACTGCATTCTAACCACTGGAAAGGAAGGAAGGAAGGAAGGAAGGAAGGAAGGAAGGAAGGAAGGAAGGAAGGAAGGAAGGAAGGAAGGAAGGAAGGGCAATAGCACTTAGACTTATATACCGCTTCATAGTGCTTTTACAGCTCTCTCTAAGCGGTTTACAGAGTCAGCCTCTTGCCTTCCAACAATCTGCATCCTCATTTTACCCACCTCGGAAGGATGGAAGGCTGAGTCAACCTTGAGCTGGTGAGATTCGAACTGCCAAATTGCAGGCAGCTGGCAGGCAGCAGAAGTAGCCTGCAGTACTGCACTCTAACCACTGCACCACCGAATGGAGAATGGAAAAATGGAGACACCCCACCCCAATGGAGAAAGGGACACCTCAGCAAAGATGAGTGGGTTTTTGTTTTTGTTGAGAAATTGGCCTGTCCAAGGTGACTTGTTCTCACACTGGGCTCCCTTCTGGTTCATCCTTCTTCAGTTGCCGGACCACCTGGACATCGTAGGCCCAGGCTTGGTTCACACCTTCCCCAGCTGTGTCAGTGTGGGTCCAGTTGGGGAGAGGAAACCGCCCAGCCACCACCCGAGCTTCTTCTGGCAGTTCCGTCAGTAGCTTTTTCTCCAGAAGCATCAGCTAGGAGGAAGAAGAGTAGAGATGTTCTTCTGAAGGATCTATTAGTTAATACGCAATAAAGATAGGTCAACAGAAGAGAGTATTTGTAGCTCAGCGTTGAGCCATGGGGTTCTCGGTGATCTCTGAGCTTGGCTGTTGTCTTGTAGATGTTTCATTACCCAACTAGGTAACATCATCAGTGCCAGAAGGGAGTGAGGTTTGGGGGGGGGCAGGAGGAGGAGGAGGAAGAAGAAGGATTGTGGATTCCTTGGTGTTCTCTGAACTTGGCTTTTGTCTTGCAGATGTTTCATTACCCAACTATGTTAACACCACAAGTGCTCTCGGTAATATCAGGTTGCTCCTCTATCCTGGTCCTGTTAGACCTCTCAGCGGCTTTTGATATCATCGACCATGGTATCATGTTGCACTGGCTGGCGGGGTTGGGGGTGGGAGGCACCGTTCTGCGGTGATTCTCCTCCTACCTCTCTGACCGGTCGCAATCTGTGTTGACAGGGGGGCAGCGGTCGACCCCGAGGCACCTTGCTTGTGGGGTGCCACAAGGGTCGGTCCTCTCGTCCCTTCTGTTCAACATTTATGTAAAGCCGCTGGGTGAGATCATCCGTGGCTTCGGGGTGGAGTTCCATCAGTACGCTGATGACACCCAGCTGTACATCTCCACCCCAGGCCACCCCAATGATGCCCTTGAAGTGATGTCCCAGTGCCTGGAGGCCGTGCGGGCCTGGATGGGGAGAAACAGGCTCCGACTCAACCCCTCCAAGACCGAGTGGCTGTGGCTTCCGGCGTCCCGATATAGCCAGCTGATGCCATCGCTGGCTATTGGGGGTGAATCACTCGCCCCCACAGAGAGGGCTCGTAACTTGGGCGTCCTCCTGGATGCACGGCTGTCTTTGGAAGATCATTTGACGGCCGTAGCCAGGGGGGCTTTCTATCAGGTCCGCCTGATACGCCAGTTGCGCCCCTTTCTAGATCGGGACTCCCTACGTACAGTCACTCAGGCACTCGTCACTTCCCGCCTGGACTACTGCAACGCTCTCTACATGGGGCTCCCCCTGGGGTGCACCCGGAGGCTCCAGCTGGTCCAGAACGCGGCCGCGCGGGGGATTATGGGGGCGACGAGGCGCTCCCATGTGACACCTCTCCTGCGCGAGCTGCACTGGCTCCCGGTGGTCTTCCGGGTGCGCTTCAAGGTGTTGGTGACCACCTTTAAAGCGCTCCATGGCTTAGGGCCGGGGTACTTACGAGACCGCCTTCTGCCACCAATAGCCTCCCACCGGCCAGTGCGCTCACACAGAGTGGGCCTCCTCAGAGTGCCGTCCGCCAGACAATGTCGGCTGGCGACCCCCAGGGGGAGAGCCTTCTCTGTGGTGGCGCCCACCCTCTGGAACAACCTCCCCCCAGAGTTACGGATAATAACAGACCTCCGGATTTTTTGTCGGGCCCTGAAAACCCATTTATTTCAACTAGCTGGGCTGGCTTGAGTCAAATTTTAAACTGATTTTAAATTGGAATTGTTTTAATTACGGCCAAAAGATTTAATTATTTTAATCAGTTTTTAGATTTTGTATGTTTTGTATGTATGTCTTGTTTTATTTTGGCTGTTCACCGCCCTGAGTCCTATATTGGAGAAGGGCGGTATAGAAATTTAAACAAATAAATAAATAAAATAAATACCCTGTTTCCCCGAAAATAAGACATCCCCTGATAATAAGCCCAATCGGGCTTTTGAGCACATGCACTAAAATAAGCTTCCCCCCCCTGAAAATAAGCCCTCCCCGAAAATACTTAAATGCAGAGCTGGAAATCAGGTAAGACAGCAAGAGAAGCCCCATCTTGCTCCATGCGCCCCAAAATAATAAAGACCTCCCCAAAAATAAGGCCAAGCGCTTATTTTTCGGGGTTCAAAAAATTATAAGATAGGGTCTTATTTTCGGGGAAACATGGTAGTTGAGTAATGAAACATCTGCCCAAAACCCACCAAGCTCAACCCACCGAGAGCACCAGGGACCCTGGAGATACATCAGCCGTGCATTTTTGTGGGCTGCAACTAAAGCTCAAGAAGATGGCAGAAGTCTCGGGAGTCAACATCAGGAAGCCCAGAGGAAGAGGCTGCCTTTCACACCCCAAGTGCACTCGTGCCCCTACTAAATTAAACCAAACATATCCAGCTTTTACAACGGCTAAAGGCTAAACCTCAGGAGAGTTCATGGATGCTCTGGTTAAAAATTTATACATTCATTTTTGGTTTATTTATAACTATCCTCGATCTGCTATTGCTTGGCAGATGTCCCCTCCTTTCAAAGAAGAACATAGCTTCATTTTTTAAAAAAACAAAAACAAAGAAGAAGCAAGTCCGTTTCTTCCTTGAAAGTGCAATAATGAAAATACCCTAGAGAGAGATAAAAGGGAAAAATTAAATAATGGTTGAAATCAGGGTGGATAAAAATCAATGATTTTTTTTAAAAATTTTTTAAAAAAACAGATTTTTTAAAATTTAAATCGGACTTTTTTGATTTAAATCGGATTTTTTTTTATTTTTATCGAATTTATTTTAATAAAAAACTTTTGGGGTAAAAATCTATCGTAAGGTAGTTTTCTATTTAAGATACATAAATAATTTAGTTTATTCAGCATGAAATGGATCTTAGTTATGTAGCAGGAGGCTGTATATTCTGCAACACTGGGACTATCGGTGAGTCAACAGAGGGTCAAAGGAGTAGCAGAGATGACAGTTGCTCTTTAAAAATTATGATTTAAATCGAGTTGATTTAAATCAAGCCTTTTTACTAGTGATTTAAATCATGATTTAAATTGTGATTTAAATCAACTCGATTTAAATCAAATCCACCCTGGTTGAAATAGAAGTATAATTGCTAATCTGAGGAAACAAAAATTGTAGGAATGAAAGTGGGTACACGGGTATTGATATGTATATATGCAGTGGTGGGATTCAGCCAGTTCGCACCACTTCGGGAGAACCGGTTGTTAACTTTCTGAGCAGTTTGGCAAACTGGTTGTTGGAAGAAATCATTAGGGCAGAGAACCGGTTGTTAAATTACTTGAATCCCACCACTGACTATATGTAAATAAATGAATAAATATTAGAAGTATATGTATAAAAGATATAGTAGAAATAAGGGAGGAAAAAATGTATAACTATGAAATTTTTGACTGGTGTGAAACTGTTCAAACAGAAAAAGTGTTAAAGCTTTCTTTTTGTTTTTTTAAAAAATGTTTAATAAAAAAAAATTAAAAAAACTAAAAAGAAAAATCTTCTGATTTTCAAAGAGGAATCGCTCTTATTACAGGTAGTCCTCGAACTTACGACTGTTTAGTGACCATTCAACGCTACAATGGCACTGAAACAAGTGACTTGCACAACTCGCACTTATGGCTACAGAAAGTTCTCCACTTACGACCGCAATTGAGCCCCAAATTTCTGGAGGAAAAAAACCTCTCCTGAAGAAAATATGATACATACCACACTAGGTGCCAGGAAGACAGTTACATTCCGACAATCGGATAAGTTCACCTTAAAAGAAAAGAAGAGAAAACATAAATTAGAAAAAAGAAGTTTACATTTTGCGCAATGTTGAAGGCAGTTTCTATTCAAAAAATCTGGAGCAAAAAGGAAAAAGAAAAAAAAATCTTTCTCGGGCCAACTCACTGGGTGTCTCTTCACATTTCACTCACAAGCCATAAATAATATTGGCTTGGCTTTGGCTCAGAAACCAAGAGATTTCGGTCTGCAAATGGAGAACTTCAGGAGTTTGAACCCAGCCAAGTGTACCGTATTTTTCGGAGTATAAGACGCACCTTGTCCCCCCCTAGGTGCGTCTTATACACCGAATGTAGCCCCGCCCACCCACTGGCCCCCTCCCTTTGGCCTTTGCCTCACAGCAGTTACCTCCTTGCAAGCAAACAGCAAGAAAAAACAGCTCCTTTCAGCTTCAGCACAGCCTAATTAGCACAAGTTGATTGGATCGGCCTCCCGACTCTCAGCTGATTTGCTCTCAGCTGTTTTGCGCAGGGCTCTGCCGCTTGCTGCAAAGAGGTAAATTGCTGGAGCAGATTTTTTTTCCCCGTGTGCTAATCAAGCTATGCTGAAAACGAAAATGAA
Source organism: Pantherophis guttatus (assembly GCF_059756535.1). Classification (NCBI taxonomy): domain Eukaryota; kingdom Metazoa; phylum Chordata; class Lepidosauria; order Squamata; family Colubridae; genus Pantherophis; species Pantherophis guttatus. The sequence continues at coordinate 10,406,558 of NC_142076.1, read as the reverse complement.
AGTAAAGCAGGCTGTTTGCTGCAACGAGGCAAAATTGCTCAGAGGCAGAGTCAGATTTCTTTTTCTTCTTTTCCTCACCAAAAAAGATAGGTGCGTCTTATACTCCAAAAAATACAGTAATTCCTTCAGGAAGCAGAAGCCAAATAAACCACAACGTGGCACAATTTAGTTATTGCAATGATTGACCAGGATATTATAGGACTTTATAGCATCCCCATGATCATGTGATGCAGATTCAGACGCTTGGCAAATGGTTCAGACTTATGACCGTCGCTGGGTCTCGAGGTCATCGGATCCCCTCTGGCGACCTTCTGACAATCAAAATCAATGGGGAAGCCAGATTCACTTAACAACCGTGTTACTAATGACTAAAGAATGTTCTTCCTGCGCCAACTCAGGAAGCTCAAACTACCCAAGGAGCTGCTGATCCGGTTCTACAGAAGAATTATTGAGTCTGTCATCTGGATCTCTATAACTGTCTGGTTTGGTTCTGCAACCCAACAAGACAGACACAGACTTCAGAGGATAATTAGAACTGCAGAAAAAACCATGGCTACCAACCTGCCTTCCATTGAGGACCTGTATACTGCACGAGTCAAAAAGAGGGCTGGGAAAATATTTACAGACTCCTCGCATCCTGGACATAAACTGTTTCAACTCCTACCCTCAAAACGACGCTATAGAGCACTGCACACCAGAACAACTAGACACAAGGACAGTTTTTTCCCGAACGCCATCACTCTGCTAAACTCTGCTCAACACTGTCAAACTATTCATTAAGTCTACACTACTATTAATCTTCTCATCGTTCCTATCACCCATCTCCTCCCACTTATGACTGCATGACTGTAACTTTGTTGCTTGTATCCTTATGATTTATATTGATATTGTTTCCTGATTGCTTATTTGTACCCTATGACTATCACTAAGTGTTGTACCTTTTGATTCTTGATGAACGTATCTTGTCTTTTTATGTACACTGAGAGCGTATGCACCAAAGACAAATTCCTTGTGTGTCCAATCACACCTGGCCAATAAAGAATTCTATCTATCTATCTATCTTCTATCTAATGGAACAACTGTGGCGATTCACTTAACAACCGTGGCAAGCAAGGTCGTAAAATGGGGCGAAGCTAACTTAATGAAATGTTTCACTTAGCAACAGAAATTTTAGGCTCAATTGGGGTCGTAAGTCGAGGATTTCCCGTACACTCAACTGGGTTTCAATGTCCTGGCATTATGCTCAGAATGTGTCTATGGAGATTCTCAGTCCTCCAGGTCAAGGTTGTCCCTTTTTTCAAGAGGCAACTGGACTTTCTGGTTTTTCTTTGAAGACGTTTCGCTTCTCATCCAAGAAGCTTCTTCAGCTTTAACTAGATGGTGGGGAATGGAAGGATTTATACTCCTTGCAGACAGCTGGTCATCTGCATTATTCAGGTGACTCTGAGGTCACAAATAAACCTCCAAGTGGCCTCAATGACCCTCTAAAGGTAAAGGTTCCCCTTGCATATATGTGCTAGTTGTTCCCGACTCTAGGGGGCGGTGCTCATCTCCGTTTCAAAGCCGAAGAGCCAGCGCTGTCTGAAGACGTCTCCGTGGTCATGTGGCCGGCATGACTCAACGCCAAAGGTGCACGGAACGCTGTTACCTTCCCACCAAAGGTGGTCCCTATTTTTTCTACTTCCATTTTTTACCTGCTTTCGAACTGCTAGGTTGGCAGAAGCTGGGACAAGGAACGGGAGCTCACCCCGTTATGCGGTGCTAGGGATTCGAACCGCTGAACTGCCGACCTTTCGATCAACAAGCTCAGCGTCTTAGTCACTGCATCCCTATCAATGATTCTCTAAAAGGATGCAACTGACCAGCTGCCTGCAAGGAGTATAAATCCTTCCATTCTCCATCCAGTCAGAGCTGAAGAAGCTTCTTGGATGAGAAGAAGCGAAATGTCTTCAAAGAAAAACCAGTTGCCTCTTGAAAGAAAAAGCACTTTTGGGACTATGCTCAGAATTCCAATGTCTTTCCCTTTTTTCTCACCTTCCAAAGGTCTTCCTTGTAGTAAGAAACTTTTCCGTAACACCCAGCTTTCCATGCACGATAGTTGGAAAGTCGCAACAGCCATGGATTGAGTTCATAGCCAACAGCTGGCCTGAAGCCTTGTTTGTAAGCTTCCAGGACCTGCAAATATAAACCAGGTTTGCTTATTTACTGCATTTGTATTCTTCAGAAGCAAAGGGAGCTGCTTTCCAGGAGATCAAACAATCCAACTTAATCTGGTTTTATTCTGACTGACTGCCGTTCTCTTAGGATTCAGGGAGGGGGAGAGAGACATCTCCATCTCCAACACTGGAAGTTTTTAAGAAGATGTTGGTTAACCATTTGTCTGAAGTGATGTAGGGTTTCCTGCCTAAGCAGGGGGTTGGACTAGAAGACCTCCAAGGTCCCTTCAAATTCTATTGTTCTATTCTATCTCCAAATTAATTTTTAATTGGAAATCTCCCAGAAGCAAACCTCAAAATTTTGAATAGCATTGTCTTTCCATTTTTTAACAGAATTTGGGAGAATTTTATGATCTCAAAAGAGAACCAAAGATTACATAACTCTTGATATAGCAATATAACTGAAATATACAGCAGTGGCCAAAATTGTGGAAACCTTTCTGGGAAAAGTGTATTTTTGAGGTTTGATGGCTAATAACACCACTGATTTTTTTTTTTTTTGGAGTTTCAAGACAATCCTATTCCACCGCTGGAATGGCCTGGGAATAGCCCAGACCTTAACCCAATTGAAAATCTATGGAGCCGACTAAAGAAACTTGTTAGTCAGAAGTGACCCAGCAATAAAACCCAGTTAATAGAAGCAATCCTTCAATCTTAGTTTCATAGCTGCAGAACTCAAAGACTTGGTTCACTCCGTAGGACGACATTGTAAGGCTGTAATTCATGCTAAAGGTTACCCAACTAAGTATTAACTGGCATGGTGATAATTTTTGTATATCTCATTTTTTTCTACGTGTTTCACTTTTCTTCTTTATACTGTAACTGCTATTCTAATAGCAAATCCTTCCTAAAAGTTATTGCATTATATTCTTGATTCAATTATCTTTCCATTGATATAAAATTTTATGGTACTACTCCCCCCAAAAAAGTGGTGTTATTAGGTAGTTTGAGAAAATACACTTTTCCCAAAAGGTTTCCACAATTTTGGCCACTACTGTATGTATGTATGTATGTATGTATGTATGTATGTATGTATGTATGTATGTATCTACCTACCGACCGACCTACCTACCTACCCACCTACCCCCCCCCTCTCTCTCTCTCTCTCTCTCTCTCTCTCTCTCTCTATATATATATATATATATATATATATATATCATTATCTATCTACTACCTATCTATCTATCATTATATCTATCTATCATTATCTATCTACTATCATCTCTATCTATCTATCTACTGTCTATATCTATCTATCTATCTCTATCTATCTACTATCATCTCTATCTATCTATCATCTATCTATCCATCTCTATCATTATCTATCATCTCTATCTATCTCCCTGTCTATATCTATCTTCTATCTATTTATCACCTATCTCTATCATTATCTATTTACAATCATCCATCTATCTATCTATCTATCCATCTATCTATCTAAAACTGAAAAATAGGTCTAAAGGAGGATAATGAGCAACAGGACAAACTAAACTTTCCCAGACTGCAACTGATTTTAAGGGAAGCAAAAGAAGCTTTTTTTTTTTTTAAATTAAAATACAAAATTACAACAAAAAAGGTGAGGATCAACAGAAAAAGTTTAAAAAATGGCACAAAACCCATGCTTTAAGTAAATGAATAAAAAAAAAGTTACTTCCAACTCTCTTTAATATGGATACAGTTACCTAATAAAAGGCACTTTTCTTTCAGTTTAACAAAAGAAAAAAAGATACAAAACTAAAAACATAAAAGATATTCAAATCAAACCATCAAACAGTAACAGCAACAATGTATAATATCGTCAACAAAAGCAGATTTTCTTGAAATCATGGGTCATGAGGAAAATAGGAAAAACAGGTCAAACTCCAGAAATCCTGGCCAAGTTAGAGGTGAGCAAACTTTATCCACAATTTTTTGTTTTAGGCCTTTGTTTGAATCCCCAAAATTCCAGCCTCATGGTTTCCTCTCGCTGGGTGGGCGTGGCCAACTTTTTCTTTTTTAAAACTTTTAAAAGCATTTTTTCTACAACCTCTTCGGCTGAAGTGGTTGTAAAAAAAATGCTTTTAAAAGGCTCTGATGCTCCCAGCTGAGCCACGCGATCATCAGAGGGTTTTTTTTTTACTTTTAAAAGCATTTTTTCGGCCGAAGAGGTTGTAGAAAAAACGCTTTAAAAAGTTTTTTAAAAAAGCCTCTGATGATCGCGTGGCTCAGCTGGGATTTTTGCTACCGGTTCTCCGAACCACCCACTGCCATCACTACCGGATCAGGCGATCCGGTCCGAACCAGAAGTATTTCACCCCTGGCTGGGGGGGGGGGGACTTCACAAGTGAGTAGCAAAATATCTTTTATGAGCCAAACAGGATTTCCCCATGTCCCATTTTAATGCTCTCAGTAACAGTAACAGAGTCAGAAGGGACCTTGGAGGTCATCTAGCCCAACCCCCCTGCTCACGCAAGAGACCTGTACTAGGGATTCGAACTGCTGAACTGCCGACTTTTCTGATCGACAAGCTCAGTGTCTTATCCACTGAGCCACCTAGTTTGCCATGTCTTCAGAAGAACACGGCAAAGCAACAAGATTTTTTTCTTTTTCTTTTTCGCATAAAGCTTTTTATTTTTAAAGATATCAAAGTTTCATTTTCCATTAAACAGCGTGTTGTCTGGGTATAAATAGTTTGAAAGACAGGAATCTTAACGTTTACAACAAAAATTCATGATGCTGAGATTAATTCTATAACAATAAAGAGAATCGCCATCATATTTACTTCTCTATTTTAACTAATCTCCCTTATTTCGTTGCATTGCATTTCATTACGACGAGATTTTCTTACAATTCTGCCATCCCCAGAGCCCAGATCTACGATCTTCCCAGAACGGCCTTTGAGTAACTGCATCACGTTCTCGATTTGTTTAGCACTTGCTGGGACGTAGGGGACCTGAGGGAGAAAAGAGAAACTGGTATTCTACCCTGCAGTAAATGCCTGTGGAGATTCTCTGTTATCCAGGTCATGAAGGATGACTTGAGAATCATCCTGAAAAGAAGGACTAGGGGAGACATGATAGCAGTCTTCCAATATCTCAGGGGCTGCCACAAAGAAGAAGGAGTCAAGCTCTTCTCCAAAGCACCTGAGGACAGGACAAGAAGCAATGGGTGGAAACTAATCAAGGAGAGAAGCAACTTAGAACTAAGGAGAAATTTCCTGACAGTGAGAACAATTAAGCAGTGGAACAACTTGCTTCCAGTTGTGAATGCTCCAACACTGGAAGTTTTTAAGAAGAGGTTGGACAACCGTTTGCCTGCAATAGTGTAGGGTTTCCTGCCTAAGCAGGAGGTTGGACTAGAAGACCTCCAAGGTCCCTTCCAACTCTGTTATATATTATATATGGTTTCCCAAAGGTGCTTTTTTCAAGAGGCAACTGGACTTTCCAGTTTTTTCTTTGAAGAAGAAGCATTTGCGCTTCAGTCTGAGATGGAGACAACACAGACTCATCCCCAACAGCCTGTGTTCAACAGTGAAGGGACACAGGGCTGAAAATGTCCTGCAGAAAGCACAGCTCCACAACACACAGTCCTTTCAACAGTTCCAAAAAGGTTTCGCACCCATTTGCACGACTCAGGTGACCCTGAGGATACAGACAAACCTCCAAGTGGCCTCAATGACTCTAACGTCAAGGTAAAGGTTCCCCTCGCACGTATGTGCTAGTCGTTCCTGATTCTAGGAGGCGGTGCTCATCTCTGTTTCAAAGCCGAAGAGCCAGCACTGTCCAAAGACGTCTCTGTGGTCATGTGGCCGGCATGACTCAATGCCAAAGGCGCACGGAACGCTGTTACCTTCCCACCTAAGGTGGTCCCTATTTTTCTACTTGCATTTTTTACCTGCTTTCGAACTGCTAGGTTGGCAGAAGCTGGGACAAGGAACGGGAGCTCACCCCGTTATGCGGCACTTGGGATTCGAACCGCTGAACTGCCGACCTTTCGATCAACAAGTTCAGCGTCTTAGCCACTGAGCCACAGCGTCCCTTAGTCAATGACTCTATAAGAATGCAAATAACCAGCTCTGTCTGCAAGGAGTATAGATCCTTCCATTCCCTATCATCCAGTCAGAGCTGAAGAAGCTTCTTGGATGAGAAGCAAAAGGTCTTCAAGGAAAAACAAGGAAGTCCACTTGCCTCTTGACCTTTGGGACAATCATGATCTGGATGATTGAGAATCTCCATAGGCCTTTCTGCCATATTTTAAGAGTTTTGACTTCAAAAATCCCCTCCAGCGCTCGACATGTAAAAGTCGAGGACGGAGGGGAAGAAAACAAAATCCCTTTTAACGTGTCCTCACTCCCCCATCCCCATTTTCTCCCTGGCCTGCACAACTCAGTGCCATTCTCCCCTTTAAAAGCCTTATTCAGTCACTTGGTTTTACCTGCAGTTTTAAGGGCACCTTGCGGAAACCGGGCATAAGAATTCCTGCCCACACGACATAAACCGTCAAGCCTGTGCCGGCTGCAATTTGCAAAACACCCCAGCCATCTATTTTCTTGCCCTGCAATTCAGCGGCCACCTCTTCAGCATCTTCTGGATCCATTTTTTCTGTAAATTAATTCTGTTTTAGCACTAGTTCAGTAGATGTTAAAATTGTAATTTTAGTTGTCCTAAAAACCTCCTTTTCCCTCTTTCCATATGGTTTAATAAATCTTAATAAATTTTCTCAAATTTTAGTTAAATTCCCAGGGACCTTACAAACACACATGCAGAGATTTTGGTTGGCCACTGCACCAAACACGTTTTCTTTTGCAAATCAAGATTTTTGGATATTTAATCAGAACCCGCCCCAAAAGCAGATGGTTAAGACTTTGACGAAGATCTGAAAACAAAACTTTTGCTGCGTTGTTCATCCTGCAACAGTATAAACGGCTACAATAAACAGCCCTGAACCTCAACCTTAATACCTCTCTCAGCCTGTCCTACTTTGCAGGGCTGTTTGTCACAAGGGAGGAGAACAATATAGTGCCCCCATTTAATTGCAAGAATGCATGCAACTCTCTGCCCAACACTGAGCATTGCAACTTTGAACTCAGTACAATTGCAAGACGGATGGTCTGGAAATAAAATTCAGGTGGTTCTCGACTTATGGCCACAATTGACCCCCAAAGTTCTGTCGTTAAGTGAGACATCAGTGAATTTTGCCCCATTTTACGACCTTTCTTGCCCCAGTTGTTCAGTTGTTAAGTGAATCTGGCTTCCCTGTTGAACTTTGCTTGCCGGAAGATCTCAAAATTTGATCACGTGACCGTAGGACACTGCAACCGTCATAAATATGAACTAGTTGCCAAGGGTCCGAATTTTGATCATGTGACCTCAGGGTTGTAAGTGTAAAAAAATGGTCCTAAGTCACTTTTTCCCATTTTCAAGTCCCTTTTTTCAATCGTTGTTAAGTCTCTTCTTTGAACGGTTACTAAATGAACTGTTGTAAGTCAAGGACTACCTGTAAGGCAGACAGAGAAGGTGGCTCCAGGGCATGGGCAGAGTGCACGTCCCCAGCTGGGGAGAAACAGATTTCCAACCATACCAAGAGAAAGAGTTACTGCAGATTTGCACCCAGATGCCTGCTTGGTCCCTCCCTCCCTCCCTTCCTTTCGTCTCTCTTTTTTTTCTCTCTCTCTTCCTCTTTCCTTCCTTCCTCCCTCCCCTCCCCTCCTTCCTTCCCTCTTTTTCTTCCTCCTCCCTTCTCTTCCTCCTTCCCCCCTTCTTTCTTTTTCTCCCTCCCTCCCCTCCTCCCTTTTCTTCCTCCCTCCCTTCTCTACCTTCCTTCTTTTTTTCCTCCTTCTCCTCCTTCCTTCCTTCCTTTTCTTTTTCTTCCTCCCTCCCTCCCTTCTCTTCCTTCCTTTTTTCCCTCCCTCCCTTCCTCCTTCTCTTCCTTTTCTTCCTCCCTCCCTCCCTTCTCTTCCTTCCTTCCTTCCTTTTCTTCCTCCCTCCCTCCCTCCCTTCCTTATTTCCTTTTCTCCCTCCCTCCCTCCCTCCCTTCTTTCTTTTTCTTCCTCCCTCCCTCCCTTTCCTTCTTTCCTTCCTTCCTTTTCTTCCTCCCTCCCTCCCTCCCTTCTTTCTTTATTTCCTTTTCTCCCTCCCTCCCTCCCTTCTTTCCTTTTCTTCCTCCCTCCCTCCCTTATTTCCTTTTCTCCCTCCCTCCCTCCCTTCTTTCTTTTTCTTCCTCCCTCCCTCCCTCTTTCCTTCTTTCCTTCCTTCCTTTTCTTCCTCCCTCCCTCCCTCCCTCCCTTCTTTATTTCCTTTTCTCCCTCCCTCTCTCCCTTCTTTCCTTTTCTTCCTCCCTCCCTCCCTTCTTTCCTTTTCTCCCTCCCTCCCTCCCTTCTTTCTTTTTCTTCCTCCCTCCCTCCCTTTCCTTCTTTCCTTCCTTCCTTTTCTTCCTCCCTCCCTCCCTCCCTTCTTTATTTCCTTTTCTCCCTCCCTCCCTCCCTCCCTTCTTTCCTTTTCTTCCTCCCTCCCTCCCTTTCCTTCTTTCCTTCCTTCCTTTTCTTCCTCCCTCCCTCCCTCCCTCCCTTCTTTCCTTTTCTTCCTCCCTCCCTTCTTTTTTTCTTCCTCCCTCCCTCCCTTTCCTTCTTTCCTTCCTTCCTTTTCTTCCTCCCTCCCTCCCTCCCTCCCTTCCTTCTTTATTTCCTTTTCTCCCTCCCTCCCTCCCTCCCTTCTTTCTTTTTCTTCCTCCCTCCCTCCCTTTCCTTCTTTCCTTCCTTCCTTTTCTTCCTCCCTCCCTCCCTCCCTCCCTTCCTTCTTTATTTCCTTTTCTCCCTCCCTCCCTCCCTCCCTTCTTTCCTTTTCTTCCTCCCTCCCTTCTTTTTTTCTTCCTCCCTCCCTCCCTTCTCTTCTTTCCTTCCTTCCTTCCTTTTGAATGCAAATCCAATCCAAGTCTCCCTCTTCCCCTCCCCCTCCCCCGCCCCTGGACCCCTCCCAGCGCTTCTTCGCCCAGACCCGCTTCACCTCCGTGAGAGGCACTTCCTCGGGAGCCACGTGGCTCGCCCTCGGGGGAGCCGCGCGCCGGTCGGACGCTCCGTGTGGAAACGAGCGAGACGGGGAGGTTCCGTTCTTCCCACGTCTTTTCGAAGAGGAAAGGTTGCAGGCTGGTCCGCTGAGAGGGTGGAAAGTTGCGCGCTCGGTGCTGGGTGCAGGATTGCACGCTCACTGGTGGTGCATCAGAATAGAATCAGAATAGAGCTGGAAGGGACCTTGGAGGTCTTCTAGACGAGCCCCTCCCTCGAGCAGGATATCCTATACCATTTCAGACAGGTGGTTGTCCGATCTCGTCTTAAAGACCTCCAACCAAGATTGAAGGATTGCTTCTATTAACTGGGTTTTATTGCTGGGTCGCTTGTGAGTAACAAGTTTCTTTAGTCGGCTCCATAGATTTTCAATTGGGTGAAGGTCAGCTATTCCCAGGCCATTCCAGCAGTGGAATAGGATTATCTTGCAACTCCCCAAAAAAGTGGTGTTTTTATCCATCAAATCTCAAAAATACACTTTTCCCAAAAGGTTTCCACAATTTTGGCCACTACTGTATTTGTCTGACTGCGTGGCTAAGATCAGGCGAGTGCCAAGTTCAGAAAGATTGCCCTTCCATCATCCTTGGTCCACCTCCTACGAGTGAGGCCACGTTGCTTTTTCCATACAGAAATTCCACCTCCTGGGATGCTCAGTTTATAATTCTTGCTGCTGACCTTGGACCGCAGTGTTTATTTGCATAGCATGGGATGAAGGACAGTTAATTCAAGGAGGTTAAACAGCAGGTTTCGCACCACGTAAGATGCCTTTAGTGCCGTGTTGGATGATTGATGTCTTTCTTTTTCTTCTGACCCAAAGATCATATTGACCATGTGGCCCAAATGCCTGATGCCAAGAGCCATGATGTACATTAATTTCATCTCCCTCCCTCCCTATGTCTCTCTCTCCTCTGTTTTAACAGATTAACAGAGTTGGAAGGGACCTTGTAGGTCATCTAGTCCAACCCCTCGTCCAAGCAGGAGACCCTACACCTGTGATGGCGAACCTATGGCACACATGCCACAGGTGGCACGCAGAGCCCTCTCTGTGGGCACGTGCACCGTTGCCAGCTGGTCTTCTGGTTTCCAGCCAGCCAGGCATCGGAGCATCAGAAAACGGCCTGAAAATGGCTCAAAAAACAGGCTGTTTTCAGGCCTGTTTTTCAGGCTGTTTTCAGGCCTGTTTTTCAAGCCTGTTTTTCAGGCTGTTTTCAGGCCATTTTCAGGCTGTTTTTCAGGCCATTTTCAGGTCGTTTTTGGGTCGTTTTCAGGCCGTTTTTTGGGCCAAAACGGCCCCCAAAGTGGTCAAAAAACAGGCATGTATGTGCCGGCCAGCTGGTCTCCGGGTTTCCGCTGCTCCAGCGTGCGCACATCACTGTTCGCCATCACTGCCCTACACCATTTCTGACAGATGGCAGTCCAGTCTCTTCTCGAAAGCCTCCAGTGATGACGTTTTTGCAAGATAGGTTTGGTTCTTAAGCATGTCAGCTTCTGTCTGGCTTGCTTCAACTTCAGACGACCTAAAGAGACCCCAGAGAGAAATCAAGCTAGCCCTGCCTATAAATGACTGGCATGGAAAACAGGGCTAGAGGTGAGGGTAGGAGCTGCAGAGAAGGAAGTCCAACTGTTAGCCCTGCGAGGTAGCCCAGTCAAGAGGCAGAACCAAGAAGACCAACAGAAACAAATATTTATAGCTCAGGGTTGAGCTATGGAGTCCTTGGTGCTCTCTGAGCTTGGCTGTTTTCTTGAAGATGTTTCATTACCTAACTACATAACTTCATTTGTGCTAGAAGGGAATGGGGCTTGCAGAATGGAGGAGAAAGGGAATGGGAAAAAGAGAGAAAGGGAGGAGGAGGAGGAGGAGGAGGGGGACTGAGGGGTCATTGGTGCTCTCTGAGCTTGGTGGTTTTCTTGCAGACTTTTCATTACCAAACTAGGTAACATCATCAGGGCTAGAGGGAGGTGGAATGGAGGAGGAGGAGGAGGACTGTGGGGCCCTTGGGGTCCTCTCTGAGCTTGGCTGTTGTCTTGCAGACATTTCATTACCCTACTATGTAACATCATCAGTGTTAGAAGGCAGCGGGGTTTGCTCTTTGTTTATATAAAGGTGCCAATAGAAGACAGAATATTTATAGCTCAGGATTGAACTGAGTTGAAATCCACGCAATTTAACATCGCTGAGATCGAGAGTCCCTGCATTAGAGAAACCCAACAGATGTTTTAAGGGAGGCAATCTGCTCTCGGTCTGCCCCCCTTGTTCATTTTCATGCATTTTTCTTCCATCATCAGCCCAACTTTTTATCCTCACCCCAGGACTATCCAGCCTCCAAGAGGATATGCAGAACAGCTGGCTGTGTGAGTTTGGAACCACAGCTCTTGTCAGAGAAGTTTGGGTTTGTTTTTTTTTAAAGGAAGGGGATTAAATGCAAACCACAGTTTTCGTTCCAGTGAGAAGATTTTTAGCTTTCCGAAAAAGGGAGCATCACAGATGAGCTTTCCCCACCTACGCACATTCATGCAGTGGAAAGTCTGGTTTATATCAGGCAGGCGCAGCTGACATGAATTCCAGGGTCATACCAGTCACCGAATGACACCCCTGATCCGCAGGGAGAGGATTCGAAGGAGGCGCTGCTCATTTTTATAGCCTGCATTGTTAATTTTTTAAAAAGAATTTTCCCAACCAAACTTGCCAAAGCGATAAACTTGGCTTTTATCAGTCAGGAGTGTGCAAATCTCTAATGCCTTGGTAAGGCCACATTGGAAATACTGCATTCAGTTTTGGTCACCACGATGTAAAAAAGATGTTGAGAGTGTAGAAAGAGTGCAGAGAAGAGCAACAAAGATGATTAGGGGACTGGAGGCTAAAACATATGAAGAACGGTTGCAGGAACTGGGTATGTCTATTTTAATGAAAAGAAGGACCAGGGGAGAGATGATAGCAGTCTTCCAATATCTCAGGGGCTGCCACAAAGAAGAGGGAGTCAAGCTATTCTCCAAATAGCTTGAAACAGAATGGTCTTCTGAGACCCACTGAGAATATGTAAGGAAGAAAAGACCGGGAATTTTCTGTATTCTTTTTGGGGGTATCTGTGTGGATTGCATTAAATTCAGGATTTTTCCACTATTAAATAAATACAGCATTCCTTAACTGGACTTGGAAGGAGGGCAAGTAGAGGAGGTTAATAAATCATGTGCAGAGTGGAAAATGTGGGGAGAGAAACGTCTTCTCCAGCATTGGGGTGGCTGCCAAAAATTGAACGGCGGGGACTAAGAAAGGGAAAAAGAGGGCTTATAAAACATAATTAACCATAGAATTTGCTTCTATTAGATGCAGTGATGACAAGCAATTTAGATAGTGGATAGAATTGCTTCCCAGAGGCTTTTGTGGGAAAGATGTAAATTGCCTTATTTTTTTTTAGCCCACGTTTTCTTCTCTGCCTCTTTATCATCTGCATCCAAGGAGGGGTGGGTGGGTGGGTGAGTGTGGGTGCAAGATGGCAGCTCTGTTTGTGCCATTGGAAGAAAATGCTGAGACTCTGGAAAGAGTGCAGAGAAGAGCAACAAAGAGGATTAGGGGACTAAAAGATATGAAAAACGGTTGCAGGAACTGGGTAGTTTAGTTTAGTTCATTAGTTTAATGAAAAGAAGGAGTAGGGGAGACATGATAGCAGTGTTCCAATATCTCAGGGGCTGCCACAAAGAAGAGGGAGTCAAGCTATCCTCCAAAGCCCCTGAGGGCAGGACAAGAAGCAATGGGTGGAAACTGATCAAGGAGAGAAGCAACTTAGAATTAAGGAGAAATTTCCTGACAGTGAGAACAATTAATCAGGGGAACAACTAGCCTCCAGAAGTTGTGAATTCTCCAACACTGGAAGATTTTAAGAAGAAATTGGACAAACATTTGTCTGAAGTGGTATAGGCATGAAAGTAGAAGACATCCAGGAAGGAAGGGAAGGAGGGGTTCAGATTAACAGAGTTGGAAGGGCTCTTATAGGTCATTTAGTCCAACCCAGTGGTGAAATCCAAATTTTTTTACTACCAGCTCTGTGGGCGTGACTTGGTGGGCGTGGTATGGCTTGGTGGGCGTGGCAGGGGAAGGATACTGCAAAATCCCCATTCCCACCCCCCTCTGGGGCTTAGCCAGAGGTGGTATTTGCCAGTTCTCCGAACTGCTCAAAATTTCTGCTACTGGTTCTCCAGAAACTGTCAGAACCTGCTGGATTTCACCCCTGGCCCAACCCCCACCCACCCAAGCAGGAGGCCCTACACCATTTCTGACAGATGGCAGTCCAATCTCTTCTTGAAAGCCTCCAGGGATGAAACTTCCACAACTTCTGAAGGCAACTTCTGTTCCATGGGTTGATTGTTCTCACTGTCAGAAAATTTCTCATTTCCCATCTGAATCTCTCCTCGATCAGTTTCCATCCATTATTCCTTGTCTGGCCTTCGGGTGCTTTGGAGAATAGCCTGACCCCCTCCTCCTCTCTGTGGCAGCCCCTCAAATATTGGAAGGCTGCTATCATGTCTCCCCTGGTCCTTCTCTTCACTAGACTAGCCATGCCCAGTTCCTGCAACCGTTCATCGTATGTTTTAGCCTCCAGTCCCCTCTTTGTTGCTCTCCTCTGCACTTTTTCTAGAGGGAGGATGGAGGGAAAGAGAGAGAAAGAGGGGGGGAGGGGTGGGTGGGAAAGGGGAAGGAAGGGAGGGGGGGAGAGAGAACCTTTCTCACTCTGAAGATGTTCAAGATGTTCACTTCCGACTCTTCCAACCTGGGATCCCACCCCAAGATTCCCATGGGACCATCTCAGGCGGGGGTGGGGGCAGATCTTGCTGCTATCACCTTAAGTGAAAGGGCTCTCTCTCTCTCTCTCTCTCTCTCTCTCTCTCTCTCTCTCTCTCTCTCTCTCTCTCTCTCTCTCTCTCTCTCTCTCTCTCTCTGTGTGTGTGTGTGTGTGTGTGTGTCTGTGTGTGTGTGTCTGTGTGTGTCTGTGTTAAAAAGCAGAAGGGATCCTTGGAAGAGAAAAGGCAGATAGGATGTGACAAAACACAGCCCCTGGAAACAAGGAACCCCCTCCTCCGATGCCTGGTTCCCTCCAAGTGACCTCTCCTTTTTCTCAACACCCCCCCTCTCCAATTGTAGGTGGATCTTCTTTGGCCTCCTAAATGAGGAGGGGGCTGGTGAGTGCCAGCTTCACCCACCCCCACCACGATTACCCAGAGGATGCATCTCCCCCTCCCTCCCTCCTTCCCTCCCCTCCTTTCCCCAGTTCCCCACCATCTTCCCACACACTCGGATTTTCCCACAGCCCCAGCTTTCCTTCCTTCCTTCCCAAGCCTGTTTTTATTGGTGGGGGCAGCGGTGGGGGGGGTTGAGGGGGGCTGAGGAGCGGGAAACTAAGCCGGGCATCTGAATGTAACACAGCACGGACAACCGCAACAGGTGGCATCATTTTCAGAGACAGCCAAGAGGTGGGAGGGAGGGAAGCATAGACAGCCATCAGCACAAGGGAATTAATGGGGAAGGGGAGGAGGTGTGTGCAGAGATGGGCTGATATAGGGGCCCGAGGGTGGAAAATCCATCTTCCTGGCAAGGAGGAAGAGGAGGAGGAAGGAGAAACTTAACGGAATCCCCCAAGGCTCATTTTTCACCTCAACCCAATGGTCACACAGACCATTTTCCTGCAGGAAAGAGATTCCTCCCCCCAACAGAAAAGGTTTCTCCATGTGCTTCTGGGTGTAAATGTTGGGGAGAACATGGAACTATCTCAGGACGGGAAAGAAATTGGAGAGAGAAAGGAGAAAGAGAAAGGAAGGAAGGGGAGGGAAGGAGGAAGGAAGGAAGGGGAAGGGAAGGAAGGAAAGGGAACGGAGGAAGGGAGGAAAGAAGGAAGGAAGGAAGGGGAAGGGAAAAGGAGGGAAGGAAAAGAAAAGGAACTGAGGGAGGAAGGAAAGGAAGGGAGGGAGGGAGGGGAGGAGGAAGAGGGAAGGAAGGGAAGGGAACGGAGGAAGGGCAGCAAGAAGGAAGGAAGGGGAAAGAAATGGAGGAATAAAGGAAGGGAGGAAGGAAGGAGAGGAAGGGAACGGAGCAGAGGAAGGGAGGAAAGATGGAAGGGAAGGGGAAAGGAAGGGAGGAAAGGGAAGGGGAGAGGAGAGGGGAAGGAAGGGGAAGGGAAGAAGGAAGGGGAGGGGAGGAAAGGGAAGGGGAAAGGAAGGAAGGGGAAGGGAGGAAAGGGAAGAGAAGGGGAGAGGAGAGGAGAGGAGGGAAGGAAGGGGAAGGGAAGAAGGAAGGGGAGGGGAGGGGAGGAAAGGGAAGGAGAAAGGAGGGAAGGAAGGGGAAAGAATGATGGAAGGAAGGGGAAGGGAAGGAAGGAAAGAAAGAAAGAAGGAAAGGCAGGAAGGAGGGAAGGGGAGGAAGCAAGGAAGGAAGGGGAAAGGAACAGAGGAAGGAAGGGGAAGGGGAAAGGAGGGAAGGAAGGAAGGAAGGAGAAAACCCTGACAATTCCCTCACTTTGGGGGGAAAATGACACCTCCCAAACCCTTTCCTTGAGGCGTTCAGTTGATGTGTCATCCAAAATTCTTGTGGGCCACCGCATAACCAAGTCATTACAGGCAGAGTCCCTCTCCAGCATTGCCAGATTGAACAAAAGAAAGCGACAAATCTATTTTGGGAGTCCCCCCATCCTGCCAAATGCACAGAGCGTGTCTTGCTTTGCGCTGACTTCACACAAAGGAGAAAACTCTTTCGATCCCAAGGATGTTGCATCACACAAATCAGGACATCAGTCAAGGAAACGGCTTAGGGAAGAATAACCGGGCATCCCATACGATGCATAAGAGGTAGTCAGGAATATATTTATTATATTTCCTTTTTCACGAATGGCTCACAGGCTA
This sequence comes from Pantherophis guttatus, assembly GCF_059756535.1. Lineage (NCBI taxonomy): Eukaryota > Metazoa > Chordata > Lepidosauria > Squamata > Colubridae > Pantherophis > Pantherophis guttatus. The sequence continues at coordinate 10,390,415 of NC_142076.1, read as the reverse complement.
CAGCGTGAGAATCATCGTTCCACGTTAAAATTGAAAGTCCTTTACTGTAATTCAAGGAACCACCAAGGAGGAAAGCAGGAACACTTGGCAAGGTGAGCTATTCTTTGCTGTATAAACAAAGTGCAAACCCCACACTCCCTGTCACTTGATGAGGTTACCTAGCTGGGTAATGAAACGTCTGCAAGAAAGCCACCGAGCTCGGAGAGCATCAAGAACCCTGCCGAGTTACAGATATTCTCATCTATTGAAAAATCCTTTTGTCTTTTCCTCGCATGCTGTTTTATCTTCGTATAATTGTCCTCGTGTGTTCTGAATAATAGTCAAAACTAATGGACAGGTAATCCTCAACTTATGACCAGCCACTTAGTGGCTATTTGAAGCTACAATGCCTCCTCCCCAAAGGTAATTATGACCCAGATTTGAAGTTTTGATGGTCCATGGTTACATATCTGCATTTTGGGCACCTGGCCTGCATTTATGGCCATTTGCAGTGTCCCATGGTCACAGGACTGCAATTTATGATGATTTTGCCCCAAACTAGCATTTACACTTCTTTTTTTCAGGCAACCCCCCCCCCTCCCGTAATAAACAATGTGCTCACTTAACAACCATGGTGCTCATTTAATGACCACTAGGAAAAAAAGGTCATGAAAAATCAGGGACAGTCCTATGACGACTTGCTTCATGATTTATGACCGTAATTGTGGGCTCAATTTCAGTCGTAAGTGGAGGACTTCCTGAATTGCCAAAACCGAAATGTGTATTGCATTCTTTTCCCCCTTGCTTAGGCGTGGGAACTAAATATTTGGTTTCTTTTTGGAATCAGTCCATCGTCTCTCTCTCTCTCTCTCTCTCTCTCTCTCTCTCTCTCTCTCTCTCTCTCTCTCTCTCTCTCTCTCTCTCTCTCACACACACACACACACACACACACACACACACACACACACCGAGAAAGTGACATCAGTTAAAGCAATAAAAGACCCTTGGTCAGGCATAAGCATCTGTAGCTACTCAAAGGGAAAAGGAAGTGGAAGCCAACTTTATTTTAATTTCTCTCCCCCCTCCCCCCCTCTCTCTCACTCACACACATACAATCAAAGAACATATGGATCTCTTCACTCTGATCTTTTTTTTCATATTGAAATTGTATAGGAGTCTATTTATAAATCTGGTCTTTCGACAGCATTGATGAATGTTAGTTAACCTACTCTGGAAAGGCATTGTGATCAATTGGGAACCAGAAAAAGGCCTGCTCCTTCAGTCCCAACAGGATGGGGTTTCTAAATTCAGATCTTTCTTTCTTTCTTTCTTTCTTTCTTTCTTTCTTTCTTTCTTTCTTCCTTCTTTCCTTCCTTCCTTCCTTCCTTCCTTCCTTCCTTCCTTCCTTTCTTTTTAAAAAAAGCCCTTTTACTAATCTCTACTTTCCCTCTTGGAAAAAGATTTCCAATGTAATCCATCCACTGGAGAGATGCTATCGCTTCGTATGTGGCTCTTCTCTCCATCCCTTTTTCAATTACAGTAAGGATGAGCTATATTTTATTCCTTGGAGAAATTCGTGAGTCGACCTTAAATTTCAGGGTTTCCCAATTTTCACAGCTTTTAAGAAGGGTGGATTTCAACTCATGGTTTCCTGGTGATTGGCCGAAAGTCACCCAGCCGGCTTTCATGCCTAAGGCAGGACTAGAACTCACCGTCTCCTGGTGATTGGCCGAAAGTCACCCAGCCGGCTTTCATGCCTAAGGCAGGACTAGAACTCACCGTCTCCTGGTGATTGGCCGAAAGTCACCCAGCCGGCTTTCATGCCTAAGGCAGGACCAGAACTCACCGTCTCCTGGTGATTGGCCGAAAGTCACCCAGCCGGCTTTCATGCCTAAGGCAGGACTAGAACTCACCGTCTCCTGGTGATTGGCCCAAAGTCACCAATTGGCTTTCAGGCCTAAGGTAGGACTAGAACTCACCGTCTCCTGGTGATTGGCCCAAAGTCACCAATTGGCTTTCATGTCTAAGGCAGGACTAGAACTCACTGTCTCCTGGTGATTGGCTCAAAGTCACCCAGCCAGCTTTCATGCCTAAGGCAGGACTAGAACTCACCGTCTCCTGGTGATTGGCTCAAAGTCACCAATTGGCTTTCATGCCTAAAGCAGGACTAGAACTCACTGTCTCCTGGTGATTGGCTCAAAGTCACTCAGCCGGCTTTCAGGCCTAAGGCAGGACTAGAACTCACCGTCTCCTGGTGATTGGCTCAAAGTCATCCAGTTGGCTTTCAGGCCAACCAGGACTAGAACTAGAACTCACAGTTTCCCGGTTCCTACACCAGCACCTCAACCATTAGACCAAACTAGCTCCAACATTTCCATGGTGGCCTGTCCCATCACAGCTTTGGAGAAATTGAATATACAACAGCAATACTTATTGATGTCACACTTAGACTGGGTAAGATAACCTGATATTTTGGCCAGGTAACTTTCTTCAGGACCCTGGACAGAGGTGCTGATTGATTCATTGTCAGCCTCACAAGGGAGAGATGTTGTCTTAGCAAGATGTTGAGATCTTTTTGAGTTGGTTTGGAGATTGATAAGGATGGCCTTGCTTTTCATATGGCCGAGTGGGCTGTGGCAATTGTCCAGCTTGGTATATTGTAGAAAAACGAGGCTCTTAAAATTGAGGTGTAAATGAGGCCAAGAATACCCATGTATTGGAAAACTAAACATCTTCTAGCTAGGAAAGTCTAAAAGGGACGTGGTGGCACAGTGGCTAAGATGCTGATCTTGTCGATCAGAAGGTCAGCAGTTCAGCGGTTTGAATCCCTAGTGCCTCGTAATGGAGCATCCATTTCTGCCCTCCAGGAGGCTCAAGGAAAGCCTCCGGAGCCCAGGGAGGACAAACCACCCTGCCCCCGCCGCTGTGGTGCAGGAGGCCAACTAGGCCACGCCCACCATGGCCATGCCCACCCAGCAACTGGGCAGAGAACCCGTTGCTAAAATTTTTGAAGCCCACCCCTGAGTTTGTGTGTTGAGTACCAAACCAACAAGGAGTACCGGGGCAAAATGTACCGAGCCAAAATGCATCGAGTACCAAATTCAATGAGTTTCAAAGCAGTTGAATCACCAAGCAACCACTGTATTTGAAGACGGTCTTCACGATTCTTTATGCAAATACCAAGCGGGTTAATGCAGAAACCAAGTTAGGCACGTCGGATAATTACAGTCACATAACCCTAAAGTTTTGCAAGTGGTAGCAAGGCTGGGAACTACTGCAAGAGTACAAGACAGAAGGTTACACTAACATAAACAATCTGGAGGCTGAGCAAACCCCCGATCCCTTAACCATGGCGACTTCTCCAATTAGACAGATCTAGCTGGCAGGTGCAGTCAATTACTCTAATAGCAAGCAGAAAATCAGACAAAACTATAAAGCGGCCATAAATAAAGAAGGAATTAAGAGGAAAAAGGAGAGGGGGGAAACAGGGAAAAAAAGCAGGAGGGAAAGAGGAAAGCAGTGAGAGGAAGATCTGGAAAGAACAGGGGTCATGCATATAAAAGAGGGAAGGACGGAAGGATTGATTTGCTGGTCTTAACTGAACGCCATAAATTAAAACAAGAAAATGAATAATAAATAAAGTGGTAAAAAAATAAAAAGGGAATTATGTAAAGAAGGAAGAAAATCAGGGGATGTGTTCTCAAGAGACTGTATCTGAAAGTTCTATATAAACTTGTCCAAAAATAGTGGCTATATAATAACCATTAGGATGCTATATAATAACCCTAACCCTATATAATAACCATAGGGACGCAGTGGCTCAGCGGCTAAGAGGCTGAGCTTGTCGATCAAAAGGTCGACAGTTCAATGGTTCAAATCTCGAGTTCTGCATAACGGGGTGAGCTCCGGTGACTTATCCCAGCTTCTGCCAACCTAGCAGTTCGAAAGCACGTAAAAAATGCAAGTAGAAAAATAGGGACCACCTTTGGTGGGAAGGGAACAGCGTTCCGTGCACCTTTGGCATTGGGTCATGCCGGCCATATGACCACGGAGACGTCTTCGGACAGCGCTGGCTCTTTGGCTTGGAAACGGAGATGAGCACTGCCCCCTAGAGTTGGGAACGACTAGCACAGATGCGCGAGGGGAACCTTTACCTTTATAATAACCATAGCTAATCTAATTTGATAACCAATGTTGTTTCTTCATTTTTATCCTGCCTTTGTTACTCTTATAAATAACTCAAGGCAGAAAACTTAACGTAATACTCTTATTTCTTTCTTCTTTTCCCAACAACAACAACAATCCCATGAGGTGAGTTAGGCTGTGAGCAGGGGTGAAATCTACTTACCTTCCCTACCAGTTCGGAAGTGCGTGCGAGATGCTGCAATGATCATCAGCGTGAAAAAAAAATGACAAAAATTCCTTTTTTCATCACCATTATGACTTTGAATGGTCACTAAACGAATGGTTATAAGTCAAGGAGGACCTGTATTTGGTCAAGTCACCATCTATGTAGTCTCTGAACAGAATTTCTGCTATAATATTAAAAATGACTGCCTCTTGTGGCTTGGACCAAAGCTGCTCTTAAGCATTTATGGCAGTGGTGAAATCCAATTTTTTTTTACTACCGGTTCTGTGGATGTGGCTTGGTGGGCGTGGCAGGGGAAGGATACTGCAAAATCTCCATTCCCACCCCACTCCAGGGGGAAGGATACTGCAAAATCCCCATTCCCTTCCCACCCCTGGGGGAAGGATACTGCAAAATCCCCATTCCCTCCCCACTCCAGGGGAAGGATACTGCAAAATCCCCATTCCCTTCCCACCTCTGGGGGAAGGATACTGCAAAATCCCCATTCCCTCCCCACTCCAGGAGAAGGATATTGCAAAATCCCCATTCCCTCCCCACTCCTGGGGGGAAGGATACTGCAAAATCTCCATTCCCACCCCACTCTGGGGCCAGCCAGAGGTGGCATTTGCCAGTTCTCCGAACTGCTCAAAATTTCCGCTACCAGTTCTCCAGAACCTATCAGAACCTGCTGGATTTCACCTCTGATTTAAGGGTTTATTCATACATTTGTCCACTGTTTTTTTAAAAAAACAAACAAACTTAAACCTTATGAAAAGGATGTAAAACAAACAAACTGGAAAGATTATAGAACAAAACAATTCAGATGGCTCTTAGAAATTTGGGGACAAGCTTCGAGTAAGGAAGAAGCTTCGGGTAAGGAATTAGCTTAGAGTAAGGGAGAAGCTTAGAGTAAGGAAGAAGCTTAGAGTAAGGGAGAAGAACCTCCTATCTAGTTGTTGACTATCATTTAAGGCCAGGATGCACATTTGAGCCCTGACAGTCAACCAAGGATTTTCCTTTGAAGTTCCACTCAAAGGGGCCACCAAACAATACCCCAAGAAGCCAAAAAATGCAAAGCAAACCACCTTTTACAGATTTGAAATCCAGGAGAGTTTGAACATTGGAGGGCAAATTAAGATTTTTTTTCATCCTGACCTCCTTTCCTCCATTGTCCTGCCTCTCCCTGATTTTCAGAAGTTGACCCTCGCCTGCCATTCAAAGCCCAAGCGTGACCCCCCACCCCACCATCTGAAAAAAAAAAAAAAAGCTGGGACCTGTGATTAAAAAGCATTGGAGGCCCCAGAGCAGGGGAAACATGCAATAAGTGGTCGAAGGGTTTTTGAAAAGAGTCCCAAGATTGGAGCAATTAGCAGATTGGAAGCAGAGAGAGAGAGAGGGGGGGGGGAAAAAAACTGGGCTTAATGAAAGAGCAAAGTTTCATTCCAGCCTCTTTCCCTCCCTCCCTCCCTCCCCCCTTCCCCTGGTTTCCCTGCGCCAACCCCTTCCCCTTTGCAAATCTCCAGGCTTTTTCTCAGAAGTTGTAAAGCAGTAAAGTAAATGTCAGGAATTTGTCACTATGCTGAGCTCGATCCCGCCTTCCCCAGCTGTCAGAGGCCCCTGTGGACTGATCAGTGGGAAAGTTTGGGGGAATCTAACAGATGCACAAATTCGACAGGGAGAGGGGGGGGTGATCCGGGCAAGAATGCCAAAAGAGGATAAGTCGGTTCTGGCAAACTAGCCAAGTTTGATATTTTTGCAACGTTCTTCAAAAAGCGTAAAACCTCCCGTGCTGGTCCGGGCACCGTTGGTTCGAAGGTTGCATTTACACAATCTCTAAACAAACTACGCAGAGGCCAGAATTGGTCAGGGTTGGGATGCTTGAGAAAAATAAATAAATAGAAAAAGGGGCTTTGAACACACGGCAGGGTAAATGTAGCCCTTTTCCGAGTTTTTTAAAGTGGCCATGTCTATTTCCAGTCCTAAAAAACGATGTAGGTGTTTTAAAGAGCTGCAGATAGAAGTGATGTTGGTGCAAATCCTTCCCAGGCCCAAATGAAAACGAAAATCAAATGAAAAACTGCAGAGATTTGTCTCTGGAGGTTCTCAGTCATCCAGGTCATGGTTGTCCCAAAAGTGATTTTTTTCAAGAGGCAACTGAAAGGAGCTTTGGTGGAGCAGCGGACTAAAGTGCTGTTAAAGTAGTACTTAGCTGCCAGCTGCCTGCAATTACTGCGAGTTCAAATCTTACCAGGCTCAAGGTTGACTCAGCCTTCCATCCTTCCAAGGTAGGTAAAATGAGGACCCGGATTGTGGGGGCAATAAGCTGACTTTGTATAAAATAGAACACCGCTTAAGGGGGCCCAAAAGCCCTACTAAGCAGGTATATACAAAAGTATGAAGGCTATTGCTTAACGCATTGTAAGCTGCCCTGAGTCTCCGGAGAAGGGCGGCATATAAATCGAACCAATAAATAAATAAATAAACTTGACTTTCTGGTTTTTCTGTGAAGAAGTTTCGCTTCTCATCCAAGAAGCTGCTTCAATTTATTACTTCAAAGAAGTAATTTTAAAAAAAATCTTAGATTGTGCAGAAATGAATAGATTAACTCTGATGATTAAAGATAGAGAAGACTCGGAATATTTTAAAACATGGAATGATTTTTATTATTGGTTGGAGAAGAGATATAAATGATGAATTATATAAGTATGTAAAAATATGTGATGAGTTGAATATTATGTTAGTGATGAATGGATATTGTGGACTGGATAAGGATCAAGATAGAAGTCATGACAACTATACAGAAGAAGAAAAAATTTTGGAAGATAACACTGAGATGTCACAGGGAAGAGAAAACTGATGTATTAAATGTTTGTCTAAAAAAAAAACTTGAAAAAAAAGAAAAAAGAAAAGGCACTTTTGGGACTGCAGGGATTTGTTTAACAACCATGGCAAAAAAAAAAAAAAGGTCGTAAAATCAGGCAAACCACCCTAAACCACAGAAACTCGGCTCCGAAATGTGGTCGTAAATTGAGGACTACCTGTATAAAGGTGCCAGATTGCAGCTAGGCATTCAGAGTCGTAAGTCAAGGACTGCTTATATGCTCTCCATCTTTCCTTCGCTTGGCCGTCGTTTTGTGGCCAAAGGAAACGGACTCCCAAGACCGCTCCGTGGCTTCTTCCGTGGCCTTGACATTGCTCCACTATGCTCCTTGCTAAATGGCCTGCTCCAAATCCATATTATCGCTAACCCTCAACTTACAACAATTCGTTTAGTGATCGGAGTTTCAACGGCACTGAAAAAAAAGGAACGTCTGGCTGTTTTTCACACTTGCAACCGTTGCATCGGCCACGGCCACGTGATCAAAATTCGGACCCGTGGCGACTGACTCCTAATTGATTAACCGTTGCCGTGATCCCAAAGTCACGTGATCCCCTTTTGCGGCCTTCCCCAACCAGCAAAGTGAATGGAGAAGCCAAATTCACTTAACAACCGTGTTACTAACGCAAGAATTGCAGTGAATTGAGAACTTCCCTTAACGATCTGTGGCAAGGAGAGTCGTAAGACGAGGCGAAACCAACTTCACCAACGCCTCGCTTAACGACAGAAATGTCGGGCTCATTTCCGGTCATAAGTCAAGGACTTACACGGTTGAGTAGGCCTTGAGTAGGTGGCTCAAGTGGCTAAGACACTGAGCTTGTCGATCAGAAAGGTCGGCAGTTCGGCGGTTCAAATCCCTAGTACAGGTCTCCTGCGTGAGCAGGGGGTTGGGCTGGATGACCTCCAACTCTGTTACCGTTACTGACTTTGCAGTATGGCAGTTGACTGGGCCTGAACTCTGCCTAAGCATCTCACGGACACCTTCCTTATGGACCCCATGCTTTATTTCAGATTAGCCTTCCCCCACCCTGCCCTCAGCTGTTCCCCTTCTCCTCCACCACCCAACGTGTCCCCTCCACAAAAGGACGTTGGAGAGAAACGGTCATCTGTACCGCCCGAAATTCTTTTCTTCCAGAAAAGCTTTTCATTGGGATGGGAGCGAGGGAGGGAGGAGGTGGCCTTCAAGGCTTTTGAGGCACCCTCTTTTATGATTCACGTATTCAGAACTTTTATCTCCTGGAAGAAGAAAAAAAGTGGTGGGGGGGGCAGAGAGATGGTTCCAAGGGGGGCTTTTGAAGGGAGAGAAGTGAAAGGCGGGCGATGAAAAGGGGGGAAGAAATGGCGGGAAACTGTCTCCTCAGAGGCCCCTTTGTGCGGCTTTGCAAAGGCGAACCCCTGCGAAGACACATGGGCTTCATTGGAGAATCTGCCCCACACATTCCTGGCTTTTTCTCCGCTCGGCGTGATTTTATTTCCAGGGGTTGGGGGGGAAAAAATCATCTCTCAGAAGGTGGTAGTTGTTTTTTCTCCAGCGGGTTTGAGATCCTGGCTGCAGGTTTTGCAGGATTTACGAGAAAATGGGACGGCGAAATTCTTTACCCCTTTTTAGAAGGGGCAAAGCAGATGAAAAACTATTGAAGGCATACATGCCTGAATCTCAGCCCATCCGCCACCTTTTTTTTCCCATCAAAGTTTTTTTATTTTTATTTCTCATAAAATATATATAAATGTACAATCTCTTTAACCATTCTTATCACACTTTTATCTTTTGGTTTCCCTATTGGTTCATTCTTCATCCTAAAAGTTTAAAATACTTTCGGAGTTGCTCTTCTACCATTCCATATCTCCCTTCTTCCACAACATCCATTCCTCTCCTTCTCCCCTCTTACCTTTCCCTCCCTTCTTCTATTCTTTTCAACTTTCTTCTTTCCTCCTTTCCTTCCCCTCCTCTCCTTCCCCTTCCTTTCCTCCACTCCTCCCCTCTTCCTCTTTTTCTAACCCTCTCTCCTACTCTTATTTCCCCTTCCTTCCTTTCTCTCCTTTCCCCTTTCTTCTCTCTCTCTCTTTTCCTCCCTTCTCAGCCCCCCATCTTGTCATTCCTTTTGAGGTCTGTTTTTCTAAAACCCCATCCTCAGAAACAGAATCCCCCCACCCCCCCAGATTATAACTTTGCCCTGCTCTTCCCATGACTTTAAAATGATTTTGAAACCCTCCATCTCTACACACACCGGATATTGGCGAAGAATATATGCAATTGGAATATTAGGAAATGTTTTAGCAGCAATAGAAGAGAAGATTTGTAGCTCAACATAAAATTATCTGCCACAATGTCCTTCCTGTCAATGACTATTTCAGCTTCAACCACAACAATACACGAGCAAATAATAGATACAAACTCAAGGTAAACCGCTCCAAACTTGATTGCAGAAAATACGACTTCAGCAACAGAGTGGAATGCACTACCTGACTCTGTGGTTACTTCCTCAAACCCCCATAACTTTAACCTTAGACTGTCTACTGTTGACCTCACCCCCATTCCTAAGAGGTCTGTAAGGGGCGTGCATAAGGGCACCAGCGTGCCTACTGTCCCTGTCCTAATATTCCTTTTTACTTACTCTTTTCATGTACTCAAATTATGTTTATACTTTTACCTGTTATCTTATATATGCTTGACAAATAAACTTACGATTATGATTAATTGGGGAGCCCTTGGTGCTTTCTGAGATGGGTGGGTAGGTTTCTTGCAAAAAACAAAACAAAACAAAACTCCCAAAAGAACTACCAGCTCAAACTATCAAATAGTAAAGCATGAGTTAAAAAGAGGGCTGGGAAAATATCTACAGACCCCTCACATCCTGGACATAAATTGTTTCAACTCCTACCCTCAAAATGACGCTATAGAGCACTGCACACCAGAACAACTAGACACAAGGACGGGTTTCCCCCCCCCCCATGCCATCACTCTGCTAAACCACTAATTCCCACAACACTGTCAAATAACTTACTAAAGACTGTGTTACTATTGTTCTTCTCTTCCTTACTAGTATTAAAGGAAATGGAAAAGGTTATTCTTTTATAAATTGTATTAAATGTAATACCGAGGGGTGAAATTCTCTCTCTGGATGCAAAGTGATTACACATTGTAATCAGCAAAGACAAGGTATTATGACTTGCTAAACGCTCCCCAGGAGACAGAAACTTATGCTCTGGGCAAAACAACTATTGGTAAAAGAAGAACATCCGCCCAAGGTGAAAATTACAAGCAAGCATGATAAGATAATGGCTGTTAGATGGAAATTGTCAAGAAGATGTAAAATGTAAAATAACTTGGAGAATGACTTCAGGAGAATCAAGGGGAGATGTGGTGATGGTGGACTTATTAGGCGTGGTGTGCATTGGTTAGGAATATTATTTATTTATTTATTTATTTTATTAGATTTCTATACCGCCCTACTCCTGAAGGACTCAGGGCGGTGCACAGCCAAACAATAAAAACACATACAATACAAAATTTAAAAATAGAATAAAATCAAATTAAATAATTTTGGCCCCGACAAATTTAAAACCCCAAACTTTTAAAACCAATTTAAAATTGAATATATAAAATACAAAAGATATTTAAAATTTTAAAAAATCTTTTATAAAAGAGGGGGAAAAATATAAAACGTATAGCTTGAAAACTGCTTTTTGCGCACTTTGTACTCAAGAGCCTGAGTGGCGCAGCAGACTAATGCTACTGTTAAAGGTAGTATTTAGTTTCTAGCTGCCTGCAATTACTGCGAGTTCAATTCTCACCAGGCTCAAGGTTGACTCAGCCTTCCATCCTTTCTAAGGTAGGTAAAATGAGGACCCGGTTTGTGGGGGCAATAAGCTGACTTTGTATAAAATATACAAAAAGTATGAAGGCTATTGCTTAACACAGTGTAAGCCGCCCTGAGTCTCCAGAGAAGGGCGGCATATAAATAAAAATAAAAATAAAAATAAAAATAAAATCCATTCGGGAAGGGTCTAAGAGGCCGCGCTTGCAACCGCTTTTCTTTTTTTTATTATTTTCATGGGTTTTTTTTTCAATAAATCTTTGATTTTGTTAACCAGACTTGTCTTTGAATTGTGAGTATCAAATTGGGGGTTTTAAATCTCACAGTATCTAGCTCTTCCCACTTACTACTATAACCATGTTGCTTGTATCTTTCAATTATATTGTTTTTATTTGTTTCCTAGTACGATTTGATAGCTTATTAGTAACCTTGGCTATCACTAAGGGTTGTATCTTTTTATTCTTGATGAATGTATTTTATTCTCCTTATGTACACTGAAAGCATCTGCACCAAAGACAAATTCCTTGTGTGTCCAATCACACTTGGCCAATAAAGAATTCTATTCTATTCTATTCTATTCTATTCTATTCTATTCTATTCTATTCTATTCTATTCTATTCTATTCCATTCCATTCCATTCCATTCCATTCCATTCCATTCCATTCCATTCCATTCTAAAAATAATAGCCTAATCAAAGAATCATCAAGAACATTCCCACCAACAGTTGCAGGGCAACACACTTGTGTATAAACATAGAACCAGTCCCTCTCTCCCTTAGCACTGATGATGTTATCTAGTTGGGTAATGAAACGTCCGTGAGAAAACAATTACGCTCAGAGAGCACCACGGACCCCACAACTATCTTAACTTTAGGGTTCCTGTGCGTAGTTAGAGTTTTGAGCATAGCCCTCATGATTTAGCACGCATACAGGTTGATTCAGCCTTCCATCCTTCCAAGGTAGATAAATTGAGGACCCGGATTGTGGGGGCAATAAGCTGACTTTGTAGAAACACCGCTTATGGGGGGGGGCCAAAAGCCCTAATAAGCAGGTATATACAAAAGAATGAAGGCTATTGCTATAAGTGCAGTGTAAGCCGCCCCGAGTCTTCGGAGAAGGGCGGCATATAAATTGAATTAATAAAATAATAAATAAATAAATAAATAATACAGCAGAGCTTCAGCCTTGTATTAGTAGGTAGGTTTCAAGAGGAAGCTTATCAGGCAATTAGAACTAGCCATTAAAAACCTGGGGGAGTTGCATGTGACAAGTAGAATATGGTGTGTTTATTTTTGCTTTTGGTTTTCTTTGTGACTCATTGTGTTTTTACACATTTGTCATTTTTTAAATCAATCAATAAATAAATGTACCCTGTTTCCTTTGGATCAGGGTTTTGCTGATGGAGCGTTGTTGAACATGTCCATGGGGGCTTGCCCTGGCTTTGCAAACCATCATGATAAATTCTGGAGACTGACCTCTTCTGCATTGTCCTCTTGGTGTAAGAGAAAAACAAACCTTGAAATCTTGTCCCTGAACAACCTTTCAAACCCTTCACTGCATTCGCCTCTGTTCTTTGCCCACAAATGCAGTGGAGAATTTGAAAATGATCATTTTTCTGCCTTCCTTCCGCCCTGGCCAGGAAAAAAACATAATCCCACTAGCAAAAGCAATAGCACTTAGACTTATATACCACTTTATACAGTAGGTATAAAAGTGGGTTTCAAATTTTTTTACTACCGGTTCTGTGGGTGTGGCTTGGTGGGCGTGGCTTGGTGGGCGTGGCAGGGGAAGGATACTGTAAAATCTCCATTCCCACCCCACTCCAGGGGAAGGTTACTGCAAAATCCCCATAACGAGCCGAGGTGGCGCAGTGGTTAGAGTGCAGTACTGCAGCTCCTTCAGCTGACTGCTAGTTCAGCAGATCAGCGGATCAAATCTCACCGGCTCAAGGTTGACTCAGCCTTCCATCCTTCCGAGGTGGGTAAAATGAGGACCCAGATTGTTGGGGGGCAGTATGCTATTTAGTATACTGTCTTTGGTGTAAGCCACCCAGAGTCCTCGGAGAGTGGGCGGCATAGAAATATGACTAATAAATAAATAAATAAATAAATAAATGTCCTCCCAATCAGCTGGGACTTGGGAGGCAGAGAACAGATGGGGGAGGGGCCAGTCAGAATTTTTCACTACCGGTTCTCCGAACTATTCAAAATTTCCACTACCGGTTCTCCAGAACTGGTCAGAACCTGCTGATACCCACCTCTGGCTTTATAGTGCTTTACAGCCCTCTCTAAGCATTTTACAGAATCAGCCTATTGCCCCCAACAATCTGGCTCCTCATTTTACCCACCTCGGAAGGACGGAAGGCTGAGTCAACCTTCAGCCTGGTGAGATTCGACCTGCCAAACTGCTGGCAGCCGGTGATCAGCAGAAGTAGCCTGCAGTACTGCACTCTAACCACTGCGCCACCGCAGCTCTCTAGTTCTCTGCCTGCTTGGCACGGCTGGATTCAGGCAATCCTCCAAGCCATTTTAGATGGGATGAGTTTTTATGATGCCTTCGAGCCAGAAGAACCTCAAGCCAACAATCCTCACACATTCCATCCCACCCTCTTCATGGCTGCAAATATCCAAGTTTGATTTGGCTCCAGGGGTAGAAAATTGATCACCCATTTAGCAAATTCTTTGACCTCTGTGTCAAATGAAGGAAAGGGGCCTCTTTTTTCCACCAGACTGGCATGGAGGCCCGGAGAAGACCTTGAGCAAAGGACATCTGCAGCTGCTCTGCCACTTTCCTAACACTTATGTAGGGGCTGCAGAAATCACGGGCAAAGTGGGGGTCTACCCTGGAAAGATAGCAAGCTATCCATCAAGGAGACTATTTGTACCTCAGGGTTGAAATGAGGGGGTCCTTGGTGCCTCTGTTTTCTTGGAGATGTTTCATGACTGAACTAGGTAGCATTAGCAGTGCTGGAAGGGAAGGGTTATGGAGAGAAGGAGAAGGAGGAGAAGGAGAAGAGAGACAAGGAGGAGGAGGGGAGAAGGAAGAAGAGGATTGGAGAGGAAGAAGAGAGAAGGAGGAGGGGAGACACAGAAAGAGAAGGAGACTGGAGAAAGAGAAAAGAGGCAAGGAGGAAAGGGGAAGGAAAAGGATTGGAAAAAGAGAAGGAGAAGAGGGACAAGGAGGAGGGGGAGAAGGAGGAGGAGGATTGGAGAGGAAGAAGAGAGGAAGAGGAGGGGAGAAAGAGATTGGAAAAAGAAGGAGAAAAGAGACAAGGAGGAAAGAGGAAGGAAAAGGATTGGAAAAAGAGAAGGAGAAGAGAGACAAGGAGGAGGGGGAGAAGGAGGATTGGAGAGGAAGAAGAGAGGAGGAGGAGGAGGGGAGAAACAGAAAGAGATTGGAGAAAGAAGGAGAAAAGAGACAAGGAGGAAAGGGGAAAGAAAAGGATTGGAAAAAGAGAAGGAGAAGGAGAAGAGAGACAAGGAGAAGAAGAAGGAGGAAGAGAATTGGTGAAGAAGAAGAGTGGGGGATGAGGAGACAAAGAAGGAGATGAGAAAAAGGAGAAAAGAGAGAAGGGAGAAGGAGAAGAAGAGAGACAAGGAGGGGGAGGAGAAGGAGGAGGAGGAGAGGGATAAATGAAATGGCTGTGATTCTATGTACTTCATGCATAATTTTCCCATCGTCAGAGAAAATGCAGCTAACTTTCCAGGGAAAACATTAAATTCCGGCGCGACCACCTTAAATTTTCTTTCATTTTGCTTGTCTTTCTGCTGGCACAGGTTGTGGGTTTTTATGGAGGTTTTTGTTTTGTTTTTCAAAAAAGTTTTTCTACAGCCCTGAAATGTTGGCTGCATCCCAAACACCACTCTGGAATGAGGGGGATGTGGGAAGAGGAGCGGGAGGTCGCCGCTAACTGGGGGGCAGAGGGCAGCGAAAACAAGAATTGGGGAGTGGGGGACTGTAAACAGGGGAGTGGGGAGAGGAGAGGGTGGGTGGGTGGGAAGAAGAATAAATGTTTTCTCTTTGGCAGAAAAGGCTATCTGCTTTGGCCAAAAAAAAAAAAAAACCCTCAAACTTAAATCAAAACAATCTCTCTGCTAGGCAGAAACCTCACCGGATGCGCAGAGTATTAAATGCAATAATTTAAATGGAAAAGAATGCACGAGAGACGGGGAAGACAAGCCAGCATTTCTGTTGTTCTATTTACTATCTTCTCTCTCCCTTGTTTCCTCCCTCAACATTTTCTGCTTTTTCATCCTGTTGGGTCATTTTCATGGTGCATTTCCAATGTGATGTTGGGAAAAAAAAGGATTTCTGCAGGTATGGAAACTTTCCCACATTTGGACTTAGGTAGTGTTGCAATATTTTCAGGATCAGACTCAATAAAGATAATAGAAGTTAAATCTTTAAATATATTTCTTTTTAATTATGATAGGCATTCTATATTCACTGAATATTCAAGGTAGAAGCGGCGAGAATGGTGAGGGTGGCTCCTTATATATACAAGGGGTGGAGCTAGGAATGGGAGTGGTAAGTTATGAATACATTAAAGTCCAAAGAATAAGTTAACCTCTGATGTTCCATATATACATTATTTACACATTGGAGAATAAGGCATTTACATCTGACAAATCCCCCTCTAAATGCCGGTTCGTTACACAACACCAATTACATTCTGATTCAGGACAATATAATACATATAATTTAGAAGTTAAATATTTGTGTTGTTTAGAAGGTAAGGGTTTTGTTAATATGTCAGCTAATTGTTCAGAAGTATCGCAATGTATTGCTTTAATGAATCCGTCTTGAGACAGTTGTCTCACATGCTTAAACTTTATATCAATATGCCTGGACCTTTGTCCAATTGCATCGGATCTGGATATTTCAATGGCCGCTTTATTGTCTTCATGCATAATAAATGGTAAGGTGGGTTTCTTCCAAACATCAGTGATCAGATCATTGAACCATACAAGGTTATTTGCAGCTTTGGACAAACAAACATATTCCGCTTCTGTAGTAGAAGTGGCTACTAGTTCTTGTTTACCAGTATACCAGTAAACTGGACAATCATTCAATAGAAAAACATAACCAGAAGTACTCTTTCTGCATGATGTATCACCAGCCCAATCTGCATCAGCATAACAAGTAATTTTTGGTTCTCTGTCATTATTGGGTTCCAACATTAAACAAAAATCTAATGTACCCTTCAGATATCTTAGAATTCTTTTGACAGCTTCCCAATGATACAAGGTTGGTTTACTAACATATCTTGACAATAGATTGAGAGGTAATGCAATATCTGGCCTAGTCCAATTAGATATATAAAGGAGTGAACCTATAACTGATCTGTAAAATGTGTTGTCTTTAAACTCAGGGGAAGATTCATCAGTGTTTCTAAGAAAATCAGTTTGCATAGGGGTGTCACAGGTTTTAGCATTATTTAAGTTACATTTGTTTAGGAGTTCGATGATTTTATCTTTCTGTGTAAGTTTGAATCCCCTTTTAGTTTTGTTAATTTGCACACCAAGGTATTTATTCACTTTACCCAGAGATTTCAGTGAGAAGTGTTCATTTAACTTATTTACAAAGATTTCCCTGCTCTCTCTATGCTTTCCAATGTATAAAATATCGTCCACGTAAATTAATACAAATTCAATATGATCATTACTCTTTTTTACAAAGAAACAGTTATCAGCAGTGGTGGCGTTGAAATCCATGGTCTTAAGTACTTTTACCAAGCAATCGTACCATCTTTTGCCGGATTGCTTTAATCCGTACAGACTCTTATTTAATAACCAAATTTCGTTCTTATTAGTGTATTGACTGTGTGGTGCTCTTACATATATTTCCTTATCTAATTTTGCATGTAAGTATGCGGTCTGTATGTCATATTGGAATACGTCCAGATTGAGTGCAGATGCTACTACAAGGGCTGTTTTGACACTCTCTGTTCTCACTGTGGGTGAATATGTATCAGTATAGTCTTCTGGATATTTTTGTGCATAGCCTTGTGCAACTAGTCTAGCCTTGTATAAGGTATTGCCTCCTTCTAAGTTCTTAATTTTATAAATCCACCTGGTACCTATAATTGTTTTATCCTTAGGTGCGATCGCAGGTGTGAATACATTTAATCCTTGTAAACTTTCCATCTCTTTTTCCATAGCTAGTTCCCATTTTTCTCTTTCTTCATGTGGAAGTTTCAATACTTCTTCATATGTATTAGGTGTTATTTGTTCTCCATTCATATGCATTATGTAATCTTTGTATTTATTTGGTATTTGGTTTCTATTGTTTCTAATAGTTCTTTCAGGCTTGCTATGGTTATCATGCAAATATCTAGCTTCCTTTTTTGTTAATGTGTCTGTCTTTATTTTATGCTGACTATTAGTCCAAGTTTTGGTTTTGTTCTTACTTTTGTTAATATTTTGATTTTCTGTTGTTCCTTCCTCGCAAGATATCGTATCTTTACATTTATTAGGAAATATTTCATTAAGGTGTAATTTTGACCAATTGGCCTGTTCATGGAACACAGCTGTTCTGGATACTATAAATTTGTTATTACTATCAATAAATCTGTACCCTTTGGTTCCAGTTTCGTATCCCATGAATCTTAATCTCCTGGATACGTTTTCTCCCTTTCTCCTCAATTGTTTAGGTATGTGTACGTCTGCAGTGACTCCAAATATGTGCATGTGTGATAATTTGGGTTTTCTATTGTACATCACCTCATATGGTGTCTTATTCACAATACTGGACCAGGTTCTATTTTGAGTGTAATTCGAATAATGTAATGCCTCTGACCAAAATTGTTTGCCTAAACCAGCATCCTCTAATGTGCACCTAATCATGGTTTGTAGTGTGGAATTTTTCCTCTCTGCAACTCCATTTTGAAATGCAGAAAAAGGATTGGACGTGAAATGTAACATTCCTCTATCCTTTAACCATTGGGAGAATTCTTTAGACATGAACTCACATCCCCTATCTGTCATAATTTGCTTTATTCTGATATTATGTTGTGTTTCTATACGTTTGTAGAATTCCTTAAATTTCTGAAATGTTTCATCCTTGTGCTTTAATGTGTAAACAAAACCATATCGGCTGTAGTCATCCACTATTGTTAGGAAGTAACGTTTTCTATAGGTAATTGAGGGACTTAATGGACCAACTAAGTCCATATGTACCAAATCAAAAATATTGTTAGTTGATCTGTTAGATTTTTTTGGTCTGGGACTGGTTTTTAGTTTGGTGGACTTACATACTGAGCATTCCAAATAATTTTCACAATTTTTTATTTTGACACCTTCTGCGTGTTCAGTCATTTTTTGTACTACAGGGAAGCTTGCATGTCCTAACTTCCTGTGTAAGATGTGAGCACACTCATCATGAATTGGTTTACCTATTTTTGGTTTCCTTTCCTTGTATGTGTTTTTGTGATCATGAGTTATTCTACACTCATCATTGTCACTGTTACTGACATTTTCATCATCTGCTTCAATACAATCTTCCATATTTGAATCAATGTTATGTAAACATCTTTCTTTAGTTATCAGATAGGGTAGACCTCCTTTTATCATTACAGTACCTACATTTGTTTTGTTCTTTTCTATAGTTGCTTTCCCCTTTGAGAAAACTATATTGATATCAGATTCTCTGCTTAATTTTATGGCACTTAGTATGTTGTGAGGTATTTCTGGGATTAATAATACCCCCTCTATTTTCCCTAGACCAGGCAAGGTCACATTTCCTTTGCCTAGTACTTGAACCTTTTCTTGATTAGCTACCTTTATCACAAACTTATCTTCTATAAATGAAGATAATATACTTTTGTTGTTGGTGGTGTGATTTGTTGCACCAGAATCAATAAGCCAATTGTTATTCTCATCCTGCTGTGTTCTGGTGCTGTCTTGTTTATTTAGCCCATTCAGTGACCCAGATTTCCTCTCTTTTGAATTTTCTCTACCCCCTCTACCTTCTTTGTAATTTGGTGGGCTTCTATATTTGTGTCTATCTGTGGAAGATTGTCTGTAATTATATTTGCTCCTATATTCTGGTCTATGTCTCTCTCTTGAGACTTTGGGGCAGTCTCTTCTACTATGTTCCCTGGATCCACAATTGTAGCATCTAAAGGCCTCATTATGTTTATCTTGAAAGACTACTTTCCTAAAAGGTTTGTGGTCTGTTTGGTTACTGGATCGATTTTTTCTTGAATTGTCTTCTGCTATCAATTTGTTAGATAGACTTTCTATGGATAAATATCCCAAATTAATGGTATCTAAGTGTGACATAAAGCTATCCCATGATGGATCAAGTGAATTGATAATAACACTTTTCATTGTTTGATCTGAAATCACTTCCCCCCTCAATTGTAGCTCAGCTCTTATTTTGTTTAGATTTATCAAATGCTCACTTATAGAAACCCCTGGTTTTACTCTAGAGGAAAAGAAATCCTTAGACATTCTTGTGGTTGTAGCTACGCTATCGCTGTGAAATAGATTAAACATGCATTGAATTATTTCTGATACAGTTAGGTTTGGTTTGATGCTATGATACATTGCAGGAGACACGCTAGATATTATTATGAAAAATGCTCTATGATGTAAACAATCTATTTTTAAAGTCCAAGGTCTTCTTGGAGGGCTAGTTATAAAGAATAGTAAATTTTCTTTCATGAAAATAACCTGAAGCTGTTGATACCACTCTTGTAAATTAATGCCATCAATTCTAAGTTTTGGGAAGTCACTGGGTAAGTTACCTACATTATTCTGTCCATTACTTACAACCTGGGGCAGTCCGTGATCTCTCAAGTGCAGGAAATTACAGAACGGCATTGGGATGCTTGCAATGAGTCTGCGCGGTTCTCTGGCCAGTTCAAGTCCTTCTGGGTCGTCTACGTAGTTTCGCACATGCGCGTTGTTCATTTCTTCTTTGGTGGCGTCGTGGAAGGTTCTCTCCCTTTCAGCTCTCTCGATCCGCTCCTCCTCAGATGAGTCGGTCTCTGGCTCGGTTTTTGGGGTTCTGGTGGTGGTGACGGTTCTTTTCTTCTTTTTGTGTGCGTTGGTATTCGATTTTGTCTGTGGTGTAGGGCGAAATCGGCATGGCTCTCTGGGCTCGGGCGTCGTCGCTTTCGAAGTCAGGATGGGAGCGTGCAGGTCTTGAGTCGCCGGTTTGATTTCTTGCTTCTTCGTAGATGTCTTGGTAATTTTCAGTCTTGGCCCAAAAGCAGCAAAAAGCGTTTTCATTGCTGATTTTACTTGAGATTTTGTTAAATCGTCTTCACTTTCTGATTTTGGATCATCTGAAGAGTTTGAGACTTCTTTCTCACTTTCTTCGTCTGATAGTGTTTTTCGCGCCAGAAATTTTGAACTGAGCGTTTTGATTGGCTCTGCTCCATTCTCTTTTGAAGTTCGTTGAAACCAAGATGGCTGCCATTCAAAATTTCGCGCGGGATCACATCTTTTCTTTTTAACAACTATTTTCTCAGTAGTCATCTCACTTACGATTTTTTGATCTTTGGGTTTTTCTTTAATGACGTTTTTCTCTCTCGCTGCTCCGCTGTTCTTCAGCATCTCCTGGAGGTCCGCGATGAGACTTTCATCATTCTTTTGGTTTTTTAGTATCTTTAATATCTCTGACCTGAGTTCGTTATTTTCTATTTCGATTTCTTTCTGGTCATTATTTTCACTCATTAGTTCTTCTTCTTCAGTGGTGTATTCTTCGGATTCTCTCGAAATCGCATTGGTGGATTCGTTGATCATCTCTTGATCAGTTTCTATTTCTTTGCTGTAGGCCCTGGTGTTGGGCCTATCTTTCTTGGACATTTTTAATTACTTATTGAGTCAATTAACCATCCTCTGCTACCAGCTTGTTGCAATATTTTCAGGATCAGACTCAATAAAGATAATAGAAGTTAAATCTTTAAATATATTTCTTTTTAATTATGATAGGCATTCTATATTCACTGAATATTCAAGGTAGAAGCGGCGAGAATGGTGAGGGTGGCTCCTTATATATACAAGGGGTGGAGCTAGGAATGGGAGTGGTAAGTTATGAATACATTAAAGTCCAAAGAATAAGTTAACCTCTGATGTTCCATATATACATTATTTACACATTGGAGAATAAGGCATTTACATCTGACAGGTAGGATACTGCTTTGACCTAGGCTTCTTTAGAAAGTATAAAGCACAATCTTAGTCCCGCAAAAACCTCTTTTATTTATACGGTTGTAAATTACTTTCATTTACAGTCCAGCAAGGTTTGATAAACAGTCTTTCAAGAGGAAGGTTATCAACACCCACCTATCTCGTGTGGAACGCTGCCAGAGAGCTAATTTACAGACGCAGGGCAAGGCCAAACTTGGCACAGAGTCACAAACAGAACTTTCAAATCTTGAATTGGCCAGATGAACTAATTGCTTCCTGCAAAAGCTCACGTCCCATTGGCTTCTCTTTTATGTCATCTCCAAGCCTTACTCCCAAGTCGACCCTGTTTTCTTAATTGTTCCTGTCTTCTGGCAGCTCTGCGCATGCGCACACTGGAACAGGCTCACGCTGTTCTTCTGCCTCACTGATGTCAAGACTCCGGAGACTCCAGAGGCAGCAAAGAACTACCTTGGCCTTGGCCCCCTCTCTGACTCAGAGCCATCATCCGAGCCTTCCCTAGACTCCAGGACTGGCCCACATTCCTCCCCAACCTCCTCACTGTCCGAATCTGTGGCCAGCTCTGCTGGCTGCTGGCATGCCACAACAGATACCCACCTAAATGGAGCCAGCATGGTGCTGCAGCTGAACACAAGGGCTGCAGAAGGGATCTCTTTCCAGGGTGCCGAGGGGCTGGCAACATTGCAATAGCCCCCGTGGCTTACCCACATGTCATTTCGCTGTGGCGCATATGGGTCACATATCCCTCTACATCTTTCTTCACTACCAAAATTGACGTGTAACTAGGTGCAGGGTCTTTACAAAACCAGAATGCCCTGCAGTTTTAGAGCTGTGGCTCCTCTGCAGAATTAGGAGTTTTGGCTTGTGGGCACATAGAGCCTGCTGCCAACCCACATTGTCTTGGACCAGGGCTGTTTTCGTTAGCCAGCTTGGTGACCTTGAAGCAGCGTCTCAGGGAGATACAGCAGTTACTTCTGCTTCCCCCCCCCAAGCATTCCCCCTCCCCAGAGTTCATGGCAGATTGTCACTGCATGGTAGTGAAGCATATAAACAAGCCTAAGGTGGCAGCTGACAGACTGGACAATTCGTTGTCTGAAAACGATGTAGGGCAGGGGTCCCCAAATTTGGCAAGCTTAAGAGTTGTGGACGTCAAAGCACAGAATTCCCCAGCCAGCCATGCTTTTGAAGAGTATAATCGATCATGCTGGCTGGGGAATTTTGGGACTTGAAGTTCGCAAAGGTTAAACTTGCCAAGTTTGGAGACCCCTGGTATAGGGTCTCCTGCTTGAACAAAGGGTTTGGGTTAGAAGACAACCTTATTCTGCTCAGCAGCCAATGCAGTTCTAGGCTGCACCAACAGAGAGGTAGCATCAAGGCCTATACATACATACATACATACATACATACATACATACATACATACATATGTCTTTTTCTTTTTCCCCTCCAGGTTTTTCCTGACTCAGGAAACCTGGAAGAATTGCTGACCCTTGGATGAAGGAGTGCAAATTAAGGGAAGTATTTCTATTCTTTGCAGACATCTGGTGGTGGATCTAATGACCAGATGATCGCAAAGAATATGAATCCTTCCATTCCTCTCCAATCAGTTAGAATTGAAGAAACTTCTTGGATGAGAAGCGAAACACTTTCAAAGCAAAAAAAAACAACTAAGAAAGTCCAGTTGCCTTTTGGAAAAAGCAGTTGTGGGACAACCATGTCCTGGATGATTGAGAATCTCCATTAACTAACTTCCTTCCTTCCTTCCTTCCTTCCTTCCTTCCTTCCTTCCTTCCTTCCTTCCTTCCTTCCTTTCCTTCCTCTCCTCTCCTCCCTCTCTCTTTTCTTCCTCCTTTTCTCCCTTCCTCCATCTCCTCCCTCTCTCCCTCTCTCCCATCCATCCATCCATCTTCCCCAGAGCTAAGGAGGCTCGTATCTGAGACACTTTCTCAAGTTACTTACTGGCCCAGACTCTGGTTTCTTTTATCTGATGATTGTCTTGGTTGCAGCTCTTCACAACCAGTGATTCACTTATTAACTGCAGTTAAAAGTGGTCATAAAGTTGGGTCTGGCCAGGTGATGACTCACTTACAGTTCGCCTTGCTTAGCAACCCAAATCCCAATCTCCATTGTGGTTGGTTGTAAGTCAAAGGGCTACCTGTAGAATCTCTGTTACTCCAACATGGCTGCCGTATTGACTTTTTTTTTTTTGACCACGTCCTCTGGTGACGCGGTGGCTCAGAGGCTAAGACTTGTCGATCGAAAGATTGGCAGTTCAGCAGTTCAAATCCCTAGTGCTGCGTAATGGGGTGAGCTGCTCCCATGACTTGTCCCAGCTTCTGCCAACCTAGCAGTTTGAAAGCATGTAAAAAAATGCAAGTAGAAAAATAGGGACCATCTTTGGTGGGAAGGTAACAGCGTTCCGTGCGCCTTTGGCCTTTAGTCATGCCGGCCACATGACCACGGAGACGTCCTCAGACATTTGAAACAGAGATGAGCACCGCCCCCTAGAGTCGGGAACGACTAGCACATATGTGCGAGGAGAACCTTTACTTTTACCTCTGGTTTAGTCTGAAGGATACCCCTTGGAAAATACACAACAAATCCCTAAGAAGCCATCTCAGATTCAAAGTTGAGAACTCGGACAATTCTTTTAATTATACCCTTCAAAAGATCAATACAGTCTTTTTTTAAAAAATAGAAAAACACATGAAAAGAAATTGCAACCAAGAGTCTCATTCGGCCCTTGATCTCTTCTCAGTCATTAACAATATGTATAAAAACGGTACTGAACATTTTACAACTCTTCTCTGTATCAAAAACTGGCATTTTGTTTTGCGTAAAATCCTCTACAATGGGCTAAAAAAAAAAAAGAGCGAGACTTATTTGGTACCCTTTCTTGCTACTGTTGGTGATTCATCTTATATTAACATTTCACTCTCAAAAAAAAGAAAAAGAGACCAGACATACACATTACGATACAATTTTAGATTGAAAACAAAGAACGAAACTACACATTTGGTATCATGATCACTTTAGTGCACATATGACACACTTCCTGTGTCGGATAACTAAAAACAAATTTAAAGGGCTGGCCGGCATTTAGATCACAGGTGTCCAACCTTGGCAACTTTTAAGACTTGTGGATTGCAACTCCCAGAATTCCCTAGCCAGCATATGGAATTCTGGAGAACTCTGGGAGTTGAAGTCCACAAAGTCTTAAAAGTTGCCAAGGTTGGACACCTGTGATTGAGACGCTCAAGGACTCTCAATCAATGCTAACATCGATTTTGCATTTCAGTTTACAGCCGGTGTCCCCTCCGAAATCCATCCTGTTCTTTCAACGAAGACCTTCAGACGACCTTTCGCTTGAATGCAAAATCTGGCCTTCCTTATTCTAGGAAACATGAGAAAGGCCATTTCCCTCATCGGTATGCTTTTCCAAAAATCCTGTCCAGCTTAGACCCATTGAGACGATGCCCTTGTATCACATTACCTAACTAGCCATGTACTTCCCAGCAATTCATAGCATCAACCAGTCCTCGCAGATAGCAGCCAACTTTGGCTGACTTTCAAAAAAAGCTAAACAGGGTTGGGTTTGGCTTATTTTAGGATGGGAGATGCCCAGAATATTCCCTGGGCAATTATTGATGGAAGCGGGGTGTCAACTTTTCACTCTAATATTGCCAAGGAAAAAAACACAGATGTGTTCGGTTAGTAACAAGCCCATTGGGCTCCATTTGAGAGAGACGGGGCAAGCCGCTTGAATATAAATAGAGAAGAAAGTCCATTGCCTTCTAACACTGATGGTGTTACATTGTTGGGTCATGAAACGTTTGCAAGACAACCACCAAGGTCAGGGAGCATCAAAGATTCCACATTTCTCCTCCTCTCCACAAACCCCACTCCCTTCTAGCACTGATGATGTTCCCTAGTAGGGTCATGAAACGTCTGCAAGAAAACCACCAAGCTCAGGGAGCCCCAAGGGCCCCACAGTTGTTCAACCCTGAACTACAAATGTTCTCTTCTACTTGCAGAAAGAAATGTTTACACCCAACCGTTGTTGCAATGAAGTTACTGTTGCGTAATATCTACACCATGACTGGAGATGTAATGTAAGATAGCGTAAATTGCTGGGGGAAAAATGGCTTGGGAGCCCAATAATCCAACTCAAACGTTTCTCAATCTTGTCAAGGTTAAGATGGGTGGATTTCTTGGGGATTCTGGGAATTGAGCCTGGATAGCTCTGCAGACAAGGCACTGTAATTTAACACCAGCTGTCTGCAATTAAAGTAAGTTCGAATCTCGCCAGGCTCAAGGTTGACTCAGCCTTCCATCCTTTCTAAGGTAGGTAAATTGAGGACCCAGTTTGTGGGGGCAATAAGCTGACTTTGTATAAATATACAAAAGTATGAAGGCTATTGCTTAACGCATTGTAAGCCACCCTGAGTCTCCGGAGAAGGGCGGCATATAAATCAAATTAAAAAAAAAATAATTGAGATCCACGGGTCTTAAAGCTGCTAAATTTATGACATACTGACCGAACTCATGGCGTCCCAATCAGAAGTGGGTTTCAACAGGTTCTGACCAGTTCTGGAGAACTGGTAGCGGAAAATTTGACTAGTTCGGAGAACCGGTAGTAAAAATTCTGACTGGCCCCACCCCCATCTATTCTCTGCCTCCCAAATCCCAACTGATCGGGAGGAAATGGGGATTTTGCAGTAACCTTCCCCCTGAGTGGGGTGGGAATGGAGATTTTACAGTATTCTTCCCCTGCCACGCCCACCAAGCCATGCCATGCCATGCCACGCCCACCAAGCCACACCCACAGAACCAGTAGTAAAAATTTTTGAAACCCATCACTGGTCCCAATGATTTAGTACGTTGGCTGCATTTGAGATTTTGAGTGTTTGGGTCATTCCTGCATGACCACCCTTTGAGGGACATCCAGCCACAACCTACCCTTATGTGGAAACAGACAGGCCTCTTCATCAGCCACCCCCAAATGTTATCCCCACATTCTTTGCACATTTTCATGGTGCGGGAGCACTTTTTCCTAACAACACATTGAATTGCGAAGATTCCATTTTTGTGGTAGCTCTTTTCTAAGGGAGCATCCGGAGAGAGAAAAGCAGGGAGGAAGCAGGCTTCCAGCATCTCAGTTTCCTAAGTGGGCTCATGTTCTACATAGACCCAAAAAAAAAAAAAAATCTTACAAAAAATAAATTAATGGAGTAAATGAGATAAAGAAAATGGACATCTTCTACAGGCGGTTGGTGGCAGTTTTGGATTTGCTAGCTGCCCAATTGAGTAAACTTGTGCGTTATTTTAAAAGGTTTGAGGAAACCAAACACTTCACCGGGCCGGGGGGGGGGGGAGGCGGGGGGAGGGGCAGGAGGACTAGTGGAAAGGAAAGGCTTGTTCTGGCTTTCCTTCCTTCCTTCCTTCCTTCCTTCCTTCCTTCCTTCCTTCCTTCCTTCCTTCCTTATTTCCTTCCTTCCTTCTTCCTTCTTCCTTCTCCTTCCTCCTTACTTCTTCCTCTCTCCCTCCCTCCCATCTTTCTTTCTTCTTTCCTTTTTTCCTTCTTTCTTTTTCCTTCCTTCCTTCCTTCCTTCCTTCCTTCCTTCCTTCCTTCCTTCCTTCTTTTTCTTAAGACTCCCATTTTATCAAAGCATTTATTCCTATTTGTATATATTTTCTACCAAGGAAGGAAGGAAGGAAAAAAGGAAGGCCAGGAAGGAAACCCAGAGAGGGAAGGAGAGAAGAAGGAAGGAAGGAAGGAAGGAAGGAGGGAGGGAGGGAGGGAGGGACGGAAGAAGGAAGGGAGGAAAGAAGGAAGGAAGGGAGGGAGCGAAGAAGGGAAGAAGGAAGGAAAGAAGGAGGGAGGGAAGAAGGAAGGAAGGAATGAATGAAAAAAGGAAGGCTAGGAAGGAAAGCCAGGGAGGGAGGGAGGGAAGAAGGAAGGAAAGAAGGAAGGGAGGGACGGAGGGAAAAAGAAAGGAAGGAGGGAGGAAGGAAGGAAGGAAGGAAAGGAGGAGGGAGGGAGGGAGGGAGGGAGGAAGGCAGGCTACATAGAACACATCAGAATAAAATAAGATGATTTAGAACAGTGTTTCCCAACCTCAGCAATTTTAAGCCTGTCTGGGAAATTTTGGGCCTTGGAAGTCCACACATCTCAAACCTTGCCAAAGTTGGGAAGCACTGATCGCTGCCCAACTGTATCTATGTAGAATAGCAACGGTGACAACGATCACACCAGTTTTCATGGACAGGTTATTCCAATGGACCAATTTCCCTTATGCATCACGGCTGAACGCATGCAAAAAAATACTTCCATGGGACACATCAGTAACACCGTTAATCATTTCCAAGTGGTAAAAAGAGAAGGGCCTGTTCCTCTGAGACTTAGCAGCATTTACTATCCCCAACCTTACCACGAGGGGAAACTGTGTCACAACGAAGGGTGTTATGGCCTCTACTACAAGTTTAACCTGGTGGCTCTCTCAACCTGTGGCCCACGGACACCTGGAGGGCTCACTGGGGTCCACGAAAGCTTGAAAAAGTGTTATGATTTAAATCTGAAGTCTTGGGGGGGGTCGGTGGCCATGGTCTGTAGCCACAAAAGGTATTTAAAGGGGGCCCCTGGTGAAGAAAAGCTTGAGTACTACTGGATTAACCTATTTGTAACAGCAAAAGCCTGCATGGATTGCAGCTACAGAGTGTTATCCTGGGTGTAAGATTCGATCTAGAAAAGAGATGCCCAACCCCCGGTCCATGGATCGGCACTGGGCCACGGCATGCCAGAACCCAGCCACGCAAACAAGCAAAGCCCCATCCACGGGATACAGGCAGCACACAAAACCACGTCCTCTGGTCCACGGGAAAACCTTTCTCCACGGAACTGGTCCCCCAAAGTTTGTGCGTCCCTGATCCTTTGTGCGTGTAGTTTTTCATTCCAGTTTATACCTTGGGATACTGTATTGTGTGAAGCAGCCTACTCTATTCGGGACAGAGGTACGTTGAGAGAGGCTGAAACCGTCACCAAAAAGTTTTGGGGTTTTTGTGCACACTTAGATTTGCAATGTCCAGTTTTAACGACTTACAAACAGCTTGTCTCAACTTACAGCATGTTTGTTTAGTGACGGTTTGAAGTTACAACGGCACTGGAAAAACAGACCGTTTTTCACACTTACGACCGTTGCAGCATTCAAACGCTTGGCATATTTATGACGGTTGCAGCGTCCCGGGATCACATAATCTCCTCTTGTGACCTTCCAACAAGCAAAGTCCACGGGGAAGCCAGATTCACTTAACAACCATGTTAACCAGGTCATAAAATGGGGCAAAACTCACTTAACCAATGTGTTTCACTTAGCAACACAAATTTTGGGCTCAATTGTGGTCGTATGTCGAGGACGACCTGTACTTGTTATTTCTTCATGAATTAAGAAAATGTATATGGCCGCCCAGCTCACTCACGGTGACTCCGGCCAGCTTAAGAGAAACTTTATGAAACCCCAGAGTTTCAAATTCATGAAAAAGTCCAACTCTTCATTTTTGTGGTTTGAAGAAGAACAATTTCTATAAAATAAAATAATAAAATAAAATAAAATAAAAAATAATAAAATAAAATAAAATAAAATAAAAAATAAAATTAAAAAAATAAAATAAAATAAAATAGAATAATAAAATAAAATAAAATAAAGTAAAATAAAGTAAAGTAAAATAAAATAAAATAAAATAAAATAAAATAAAATAAAATAAATCCAATCAGACTGTATATGCTCCCTTTCCAAATTTTTGTGCTGGGCCCAAGAATTGTTTTTGTTCATGGGTGTGCATCCGCCAATTATCCTTAGTTTTACTTAACAGTAACAGAGTTGGAAGGTACCTTGGCGGTCATCTAGTCCACCCCCCCTCTCACGCAGGAGACCTGTACTGGGGATTCGAACAGCCGAACTGCCGACCTTTCTGATCGACAAGCTCAGGGTCTTAGCCACCGAGTGAGTGCACCCAATTCTCTCTCTCATTTGGCCTCCAAACCCAGCACAGGTAACTCAAGATAACAGTCTGGGAACCTTTGACAAAGGGAAATCTAGTCTATAAATGCTTTACGCTGCCATAAATCGATTAGGCTGTAAGGCACCCTGAATACACAGCACTGTTGTTGTTTTTAAATTGGTGACAACTGACAAAGTTGCTAGCCCATTCTGCACAGTGGTGTTGAAAATTCAAGCAATTAGCACCAAGGTGATGATGGAATTGTTACGTGGAATTTGGGTTGATATGCATCCTTCCTTAGCTCGCTCGCTCTCTCTCTCTCTCTCTCTCTCTCTCTCTCTCTCTCTCTCTCTTTTCCCCATAGGCAGGAGCGCAGTTCGTCCATTCATAGGTGGGTTCCAAAACTCCAGAAAGCCACTACAGTGCAATAAAAGAGATTTCAGGAAGTCTTAGCTGCCTAAGGAACAGGAACCCTAAAGAGAAAATGGTATGCAGTCCTACAAACCGAAAAGGTGCGTTTTCCAAGAGGCAACTGGATTTTCTTGTTTTGTCTTGGAAAACGTTTTGCTCCTCATCCAAGAAGCTTCTTCAGCTCCGATTGGATGATGGGGAATGGAAGGCCATCCAGTTCAGAGCTGAAGAAGCTTCTTGGATGAGAAGCGAAACGTCTTCCAAGAAAAGCAAGAAAGTCCAGTCGTTTCTTGAAAAAGCACCTTTTTCAAGAGACCTGGATGATTGAGAATCATCCATAGACAGTCCTACAAACCTACCGATTTGGTCCACCTCCCCAGCTACACCAAATAATTATCACATGATTTTAAGCACAATTTTGAAATCACAGACTAGATTTTTTCCCCTCAAAACAGGGTCAGTATTGAAGGTTGATTTCTGCAGCCTGCATCACCTTCAGGAGTTCGTCTAACATGAAGTTATGTCCAATTCTTTTCGATCTCTAGGATTGGCCTTTCTCAACTTTAAAGAATCTTGGGAACAGCAGTTCCAGGGGTGAAATCCAGCAGGTTCTGACAGGTTCTGGAGAACCGGTAGCGGAAATTTTGAGCAGTTTGGAGAACCGGTAGCGGAAATTTTGAGTAGTTCAGAGAACCTGCAAATACCACCTCTAGCTGGCCCCAGAGTGAGGTGGGAATGGAGATTTTGCAATATCCTTCCCCTGGAGTGGGGAGGGAATGGGGATTGTGCAGTATCCTTCCCCTGAAGTGGGGTGGGAATGGGAATTTTGCAATATCCTTTCCCTGGAGTGGGGAGGGAATGGGGATTGTGCAGTATCCTTCCCCTGGAGTGTGGTGGGAATGGCATTTTGCAATATCCTTCCCCTGGAGTGGGGTGGGAATGGGGAGTTTGCAATATCCTTCCCCTGGAACGGGGTGGGAATGGGGAGTTTGCAATATTCTTCCCCTGGAGTGGGGTGGGAATGGAGATTTTGCAGTATTCTTCCCCTGCCACGCCCACCAAGCCATACCACACCACACCCACCAAGCCACACCACACTCACCAAGCCTGCGCCCACAGAACCAGTAGTAAAAAAAATTGGATTTCACTGTTGGGCAGTTCTATGATGGTTAGCTGTGATTTCAAAATTAGGAGCCAGAAAATTGAATGTCCTCTAAAAATGCTTTGGACTTTTAGCTTTATCAGCTCCCAAAACAATCACAAGTGTTGGTGGGAATTGTAGTCCAAAACATCTAGAGAACTTCACAACGCATTGGAATTCCCAACAAATGTGAACCACCAGGATTCTTTGAGTACTATGGATTAAACAGACATAAACCCAAAATAATCTCGGTGTACATTATATTCAGAGGTTCCTTCTTTCCTAGATCAACCAACACAAGGAAATGTTCTTCCGGTAATGACGCAAAGAAGATATTTTCCTGGCAATAGAGTTGACCTACTTTTTCTGATAGGATTCCAGTGCTATCAATACCTGTATAATATTTCTCCACATATCAGGAGCTGTTCAATTATTATTTTGGAAGAACAAGAGCTTAATTGAACACCTAAAAAGATATTGCCATGGAATATGGACTCTTGAGGATTTTCACAGTGCATTAAGCTATGGTTGGATTAACCCCAGCTTGCTAAAGAAACTACAACTTGACTGGATTCACACACACTGCCCCAAGCCACAGTTTGTTTGTTTGTTTGTTTTAAAAAAAAACAAGGGTGTGTCTATATAGAGTAAGTCACAATTGGCTGGGTTTGTGTGATAGTTTGAGCCCCTACCAAAGTTCAGTAGAATGTGCGAATCCAGTTTGGATTTTATTGAGAATCGGTGGCCAGGAAGTCAAAATCAAGCAATTTTTATGAAGAAAAGTTGGTGGCTGAATCCAAATTATCTCGCCACACCGTTCAGATATCCAGATCTGGATTTCAATCAACCCATTTTCACATCCGTGTTATTTTTTGGGGGGTGGGTGGGTAGAAAGTATTTCATTTGAAGTTGTTTAAAGCTTTGTCCTCCCTGCCTGAATTACCAAGAGATGGATATATTTTTTTGAAAAATGAAAATGGATAGAATTGAACATGTGTCCTTTCCTGTCACATTTTTTTGTCTCTCTTTCTGGCATGTTGGAAGCATGGTACCGTCTTCCTCCCCTCTCCTGAAGGTATCTGGCTCTTCATTTAGTTTAGGATGGTCCCCTTGGATGAGAGAACCTAATGCTGATCAGCCACGCAACCCCCAAAGAGAAAACTGGATCATCTCCTGGGCTTTCTTGACTGAGCATGGATGAACAGTTGAATGGATCATCTTTTTAGACCTGAAACCCATGGTCCTTCCTGTTGGCTTGGTGATGTATCTGCAGACATCCACAGTGAGGTGGAAGAGCTTGCTGCAAACTCGGGAATAATTCAATTGGCTTTCATGGGTGGTGGAAAACTCAAAACACCAGAACTCCAAGTCTCATCTCATCCCCATGTTTGGAGAGTTCTGAAAGCTTTTGTCTGCTTCGTGATGTTCCTGAACTTGGCCCAGAGAACATCTCATGAGGTTCCTCTTAGACTTGGCCAAGACAACTCATTCGCAAGAGAACCAGGAAAAGAGTTATGTAGGGTTGGTAGAACCATTTGGTCTCCCAGAGGAAGGAAAGAGCTTGTCCTGCTTTGGGTCTAAGGAC